>NC_140300.1:16196144-16334216 GCF_964211825.1 Aythya ferina
ATGGAGTGATCTAGAGATCTTAAGATGCCCTAGACAAAAGATCTGGGTTATAATTCACAATGTTTGCACTGGATATGCTATTCAGGACATTCTGTTCACACAGGTTTCTTGACTCTACTGAATACACATTTGCAACATGGCTAGATAATGATGATTATCAGAATAGTACTGAAAGAAGTTTCTTATTTTGCTATTATTTAAAAAAATAAAACTACAACAAAATTAACACTGAAGTTGGAAAATTCAGAATTGAGAATATATTCTAAATTCAGAATTGAGAATATATTCTTGAGAATATATTCTTGAGAATATATTCTCAATATAGTCTTTGGGGTTCTCTTCCAGAAAGCCTAAGACTGAGATGACCAAACATATTTTTAACACCTGTTTTGGAAAACAGGTGAGATTTTAACAATTGAGTCTTCTGCTCATAGCCAGATTGCCTCCAGTGGTCTTGTCTATTAGGCTTTAATACCATATGTGATAGAGTAAGTCACAGATACTGACATGGCCTCCTTCATATGGGCCAAAAGTTTTGGAATAGACTGAATCAACTGCCAGATCTGTCTCATTTCTATCCAGAAAAAATATGCACTCATGAAAACCACAGTAAGCAGGTAAATATTTATGATTTCATTTACATGTACAAATATTTTGCCAGTTCAGTTTGGGGGAAGAAATGTAAAAGTGACATTCCAGCCAGGTACTCTGAGTTTGGATTAATTTAAATCTGTATTCAGTCGCATCATTTATTTAAATGCAGTACCAGATACATCATTGTTACAGTGTTAGTTGGGTCTGTATGAGAAACTCAAAAATCATTTGTGGAGGGGAAAAGAAGCATTTTGATAAGCTGTGTTGTAAAGTACCAATTAGGCATGAGAATATATACATATATATTTAAATTAAAGATTGTGACTATCAGTGGTACTTTCTTTTAACATTCCAAAGGCAAAAAAACTCTTTGCTCTACAAATAAATTCTTATAAATCTAGAATCATTCTAAGTGATTCTACAAATCCCCATGGGATGAAATGATATAGCAGTAACTGGAATGAAGGAAATGTCACGGAGACAGAAAAACCACTACAATCTTTTCCTTCATGCACTAGCAGAATTTTAAGAAGCAAGTTTTTCAAGTCTTTAGTAGCCCCTTCTAGGTTGTGGACAGCTGAGTCAGAACTGTGGTTGAGTTTTTCAGGGCCTTTTTTAAAAAACTAGATTGTGATATAAAACCATAACATTTGGCATAATAATAAGAACCTAAACTATATTTCTGAAGATACCCTAAGTTGCCTTCAACAATTAATTACTGATATCTTCTAAAAAATGCCAACTTCTCCAGAAGTGGTTAGGTAATGTCATAGATTCAGAAGCTTGTAAGTACAGCCTCAAAGTCAAGATTTTTTAAACTGAACTTATCACAGAAGTTAATTACTACCCTCAATTTTCCAAGAACACACAACTCATTGGTCCCTTCCCTTTTTAAAGCAACTGGGTAATACAGCACTGTTAGGTGTGGCTTCTACATGTAAAAAAAAAAAAAAAAAAAGGTAAAAGTCTTAGAGAACGGTTTAAACTGGAAAAGCAAATGTGATGCAAACAGAAATATTTAGGTCTTCGCCTTAATAGAAGATGGACTTTGTCACACAGAGTATAGCAGACTGAGGAATCACAGAATGATTTTGAAATTATTATTTGAAATGTTAATATGTGAATTAGTAGGAATCACTAGGCCATGATTGAAAAAGCATTACGCAGGAAGATATTTTAAACGTATCAAGTTGTGACAATTGCATTTGAGAGAGAAGTAACGCCCCCCAAAATTCCTAGATACAAGAATATTACAGTCTAATACACAAAAATTATGTACAGCGGAGAAGGTAACACGAATACTTAAGGAGATTGACTCTAAAATGTGAACTTACAAGGAACATGACAGGTGTAAAATTTTACGTGAAATTTGGTACTTGATTTCATTAAATGTGCTCAGCCAAATTCAGATTAACCAGCACTAACTGAAGAAAGGTGAAAATATTCAGATTTGAAAATATGCAACTGTTCAGATCTGCAACCTGTATTATTTTTATACTTTTAGACTATCTATTTCACTGTCTATATTCCATTAAATTAGGTATTCATTTTCAAAAGGTTTGCAGCATTTTTTTTTCTTTTGTCAGTTTCCTCAGACTCCCTGTAGCAGCATTAAAACTTAACCATTTCTTCTTACTATCCTAAAGAGAAGTTGGCCTGATTAATATTGGTAATTGATTATAACTGATTAGTTAACATGACACTGGCATGGATGTTAGCTCCAAAGGTTCACTCAGTGAGCACAAAGCAAAAGTGATAGATAAGCTTTTCTAAGACATTTTTTCCATTTTACTGTTTTGCTGTTGTAAAGCACTGCTCTTAAAATACATAGGATGCCTAATGGAAGAACAACTTTGCAGGCAATGATATGACAGGACTGGGGAGTGAGTTGAGGTACACTCAATGAGGGTGTGCTGTGTGTTTCCAATACGAGAAAACAACTTGGGGACACAAGTTTAGGAAGGAGGAGAGATGACACCGAAGGAGAGACAAAGCAAGAGAACTTGCAAAAACTCAAACACGCTAACTGAAGGCATCATTTGGAGGAACTTCAAAGCAATCTATGAGGCTCTGCAGACATCACCATCTGCCACACACTTCTAAAGATTTGATGTCTCAAGGGGCTACTTCCTGCAAGACATGAACATCTTCACAGAAGAGATTAGAGATACATCATGAACTATCTCATCCTGACCATTTATCATGATAAACCTGCCAAATGCATTAAATTTGCATAAAAGGATGTGGTCTCCTTTAATATGATACCTATTTCTCCATTTCTTAGTGACAAAAAATGAATTGAAACACATTTAGTAGGAGTGCTGCAACTAGTCGTTTATAGTGAATAGGCTACTTTTGCTGAATTTCCACACTATGATCTAGCTCTGAGATTTTTTAAAATTTCTTTTTCATTCACAGCATACGTTTAGGTTGTCAGCTGTCAGAACGCTAAGCATCTCTCTAAATGAATGAGAAATGCCAATTTAAACTTGTAAAAAAAATCTTACAATGTCACCTAAAAAAAAAAGAAAATCATTGATATTTTGAATGATCATCAGCAGTGGAATTATTTCTATTCATTGAAATTCCCTACATCAGTGATGGAGGTTCTGGGTGAAACTTCAACTAATTTCACTTTTCTTTAAGTTTTTAGGATGGCATGGCTAAGATTTTCATGTGTATGTTGGGACAAAACCCGAAGGGAAATCCTGAAGGATATTCAAATTTTGTAACCTACTAAACTTCTGTTGATAAAAAAAAATACAGAAACATAGAATCATAGAATGGTTTGGGTTGGACGGGACCTTAAAGATCATCTAATTCTACCCCCCCCTGCCATGGGCATGGACACCTCCCACCAGGTTGCTCAAAGCCCCGTCCAGCCTGGCCATGAGTACTTCCATGAATCCACAGCTTCTCTGGGCAACCTGTTCCACTTCCTCACCACCCTCAGAGTAAAGAATTTCTTCCTAATGTCTAATCTAACTCTACCCTTTAATTTAAAACCATTACCCTCATCCTATCCCTACACTCCCTGACAAAGAGTCTCTCCCCAGCTTTCCTGTAGCCCCCTTCACATACTGGAAGGCCACTGTAAAGTCCCCCCGGAGCCATCTCTTCTCCAGGCTGAACAACCCCAACCCTCTCAGCCTGTCCTCATAGCAGAGGTGCTCCAGCCCCTTGATCACTCTTGTGGCCCTCCTCTAGACTCACTTTAACACGTTCACGTCCTTCTTGTGCTGGGGGCCGCAGAATTGAACACAGTACTCAGTAGGGGTCTCATAAGAATATAGCAGCTTTTTGCTGAGTTATTAATTCAATATATGCTTTTAGATACATCCTAGGCAAGTTCTAAACATATATAATCAAGGACATTATACAATCTTGAACTTTTGCATCAGGTCAACAAAAACAAAATCAGAATGTCCTTTTAAAGACACTGTATGCTACATCAACAAACCCATCTGCTTTTGCTCTTCCCTTTGAGTTATTTAAATAATCACTCTGGTCACGGCCAGTCAGCTTGGTACATTTGCTAGCAAGCCATTTCTGAAAACCTTTTCCTACCCTCCCCTTCCTAATGCTAACTTTCACATTTACTGTATTATTCTCCCATTTCCGTAAATCCAAAGTGAATAATGGAAAATTTTGGTAAAACTTACAATGGGAAATATACCTCAAATACATTGATTATATACAAGTGTTCATCCTTTTTCCTTCCACTTCCCACAAAATGGCATGGTTTCCAATTAATTGCTTACAGATACTGTGTTCAGTCTCTGCAGTAAGAACATCAAGCCATTGACTAATTTCTGAGTTCCTTTAATAACAGTGTTTCTGTGGGATGGAAGGGACTCAGCCTCCACTGAAGGACTGCTACCAGGTAATAAGCTCCTCCATCCACCATTCACTGTGAATAGGATTTACAAAGTTCCTCCAAAATGCCTGTAATACTTTAGGTATGAGATCTCACCCCCTCTAGTGACTGGTCCCAGCGACAATAGGATACAGCAGTTTACTGAGAGTTAACAGGAGCCTTCAGCTCTTGCTCTAGATGCTGAAATTCCAGGTGTTGAGCGTGCTGTTGATTAAAGGTGCCTGCACATCAGCGGTGTTGGCTCAGTACACGCACTCCAATGGAGATTGGCAACAGGCTCCTACACCACACCTGAGAATCCATCCAGGGTGCCCTCTTCACCTAAGGGCATCTGCAAGTACTTGCTTAACAAAAGCATAGTCTATGCAGCTCATTAGTTTAGAAATTAAATGTTTCAGCTTAAAGAGGAGCAAGGCAGAGGACTGTATTTAGAAAACTATATTAAGAGCCTGCAATTGGGAAAATTGAGGCTCAAACACAAAAACACATCTAAACGATGCTAATGTTGGAAGTTCCAGTTCTGTTGCAAGGCTTCATTCGCTGAAAACCTAACAATACTATAGACCTTTCCTCAACTCGGCTCCAAAAAGCCCAGTAGCAGCATTTCTTGTTGCCCAAATGTCTTTCTTTAACAAAATACTTAAAATCTCCTTGTTCCCATGGTGATGAAGCACCTCAAAGGCTTAACCTGCTAATCCCATGCCCCACTCTGCCCATGCCTCCACAGGAGCAGAGGGGAATTTGTGGAGTTTGCCTCAGGCATGGGCAGTTCAGCAAGAAACTCAGCAGGCTGTTGGGCTACTGTCCCAACAGGCCTGTTTCTTCCTCAAAAAAAAAAAAAAAAAAAAAAAAAAAAAAAAAAATTATGTGATTACTAAAGCAAATGAATAATTAAAAAAAAAATCCCTCCTTTGGTGAGGGTGCAATTAGAGGATTATTTGAAAGCATGCTAGTGAGAAAATTCAAGGCCATCATTCTTCCATGGAAGACTGAAAAATCCAACAAGTTTGCACCTCGAAGACTCAGTATAGGGAAAGCAGATAAATGCAAGAGTGAAGCATTTTCAGAGAGAAGCCACATAAGAATTTTAGTCTGTTGTCTTTGGGAAGAATCTGGCAATGTCTTCTATGCCAGCACTAAATAAATAAATCAATCGGCATTCCCCACAGTCATCGACTTCATTCTGATTCCTCCATACTTCCATAGCTGTGTCCCAGATTTCTAGCCCAAATCACTTTACCATACAACTGCTTGTGTTGTGAGAGCTTTCTTTAATGGATTCATGCTCAAAGCGTAAAAGGCAAGCAGCAATACACACTTCAATATTTAAAAGCATAAATAAAAATCTTAATAGATCCCAGATGTTTAATTTCCTCCAGCCCTTGTCAATGATTGAGTTGGTGCTGATGTAGATCATTTTTTAAGATCAGTGGTCAGTTTGATGCTGAAAATAGTTTAGATGCCTGGAAATTCCAAATGCAATTTCTACGAATAAATAAGCTATGAAGTAGGTGCAAGAGAGATGACTATGAATGCAAGTGGCTATACTTCTGTAAACACTCTACGGCCTGAAATACACCCAGAGGTTTTAAATGCAACGGAGTATAAGACAGATAGTAACATTTTGTCAACATACACACAACCTTGTAGAGATAATTATTTCAATCTCATTTTCTTAGCAAAAGAACTTCAAAGGTTCCTACAAATAACAAGCTGAAGGAATCCTTACTTTATGGTAAATGCATGGCGCTGGTGCTGTTCAAACTAATGAAGAATTTGCTGTTTACTTCAGCAGAACTAAGATTTGCTAGCTGCATCCATTTGTCACTTATTAAAGCAGTAAGTTATCATTTACTGTGCCAGGCAAATAAAGAAATATAGAAAACCCAGCTACAAAAAAATAAAAAAGAGCTGCTGAACTGAGTAACCGAGGCCACTCTGCCAAGCACACAAGTTTGTAGCTGTAATGAGGAGCACAATTTCTTTGCTCTGATTTTTACTTGGAGAAGTCCGTAGCCTCCTAACTGAGGGCAACCAGGGGAGGGTGGGTTTTTAAGGCCCATATTTAGCCTACACAAATCCATGATGTGTGCACTTGACGTCATACCGAGGCTGCAAGTCTGCCAGTCCAGCAGCCACAAACCACACATGCTGCCAGTTGCAGACTGAACAGACACTAAGAGGCTATGAATTTCATTTAATCGTCTCCTCTCCCCTTCCCAGTGAAGCAGAGAGGCTAGCAGCTGCTTGAGGAAAAATGTTGAAAAATATTAACTATGAATGTCGAGGATTTGTTTTTGATTGGTATTAAAACCAAACAAATGAAGACAAAGCCTAATAACAAATCTTGTGAAAATTGTTATTTATTAATACAGCTAACATCATAGGCTTCAGAGTCCACTTTCAATGAGTGTGGATAAGCTCACCTAAATGATTTACTTCCTACAGCTTGTCAGATGTAACTGCTATTCTGCTAATTTATGTGCAGTTCATTTCTCTCCAGCTAAATTTGACTGAAAACTTAACCCCCTTTCTTGTTATTTGCTTTGCTACTCAATATTCCCTGATACTGAGTGCTGCTGTTTTTAACCATGCTTTCTGTTGTACCTTTGGCATTTGTGAAATGATAACTGCAAACATAATCTATGCCCCTGAACACACAGTTCTATCACATCGCCAACTATAGACGACACCTAAAATCTGAATATGCCCTTCTGAACCTTCAAAGTGCCTGAAATTCATCCCGAAGAACTGAGTCACCCTAAATTGTTAAAGCTATTAGAATAGGTAGGTCCCTGAACTGAGTTTTTGCTGAACCATCTTCTGTAGGAATGAGGTGCGTGCTCGAAGCTGCCTCAGTGTTGTGCCCTGGCACCTCCAAATGCATGGCCAAATCCCAGTTCCATTGACACAAACAGGAAAACTTTGCCTTGGATGAGGTACTGCATTACAGAGAGATAGTAAGAGCTGCCTGAAACAAATCTAGGAAGTTTGTGATAGAGAAAAAAAAAATAAAGATAAAAACCACACCAGTACCATTGGCCCACAAACAGTATGTTATTTGCAATTGTGCATCTGTGTGCCATCAATCTCCAAGGAAGGGAAAGACTGCTGGGCTGAGCTCTCAATTTATATTTCTCAGTTGCCTCTTATAATCACACTCAGTGTTCTCAAGCTTAGTGCAGCTATTCCAGTAACAAAATTTTGCACGCCAGGTGGGTTTGTCCGAGTTCCCATGGTCCTAATAGTTTAATATACTCCCTAATAATAATCTTCAAAATTATACAGGTAATTGTGTTTGTAAAAAGGCAACTTCAGCAAAACCAGGAGGGTTCTTTCCTCTCAACAGGAAAAATGTTTTAATAAAATAGCTAGTATACTTCCATTAAAAAAAAAAAAAAAAAAAAAAAGAAAAACATTAAAAATTCCACCCTTTTTCTTTAGCTGCTGCATTAAACAAAGCTAAGGGAGTTGTGTGGTCCACAAATGCTGGAAGGATGGGCACTGAGCAAGAGAAGCATCCCTCAATTCTGTGAGGCTGGGATCCAGGATGAGGCGTTAATATTCATAATCTAGACTGTGATTAGAGGGAAGGCACTAGCTCCTTTGCAGGGGTGGGCCTAACCCAGCAGAGGTGCAGTGAATTGCTTCCCTTCCTTATTGAAATTCAATCCAATTTATACTGCAGAAGGAGCATAATGAAATATAGCAGAGATCATTTTGGTAGTTTTTACCCATCCATGCTGTCCTGCCCCTAACCAATGTATGCCCCTCACAGGACTCCACTCTTTTCAACTTGAAGCAGCCTCAGGAACAACTTAAGTTTCTTTAATATGGTAATCATTAAGATATTGCTATTAGATCACCATTCAGAAATGTATCGAGACTGTAACTACCTTCATTTGTGTAACACGCCAATAATGCTTCAGTTCTGCTTAAGGTAGCCCGCTTTCTTTCAAAATGACAATTTAAATAGCCCCTTTCCCTCCAAAGCGGAATAAAAGATTTACAACTGCCCCCTTTATTTGCAAGCAAATACAGGTAGTGTCTGTTAAAAAGCAAAATCCACTAGGCATCGGATAGTTCTGGTATTGTGAGTAGTCTCCAAAAGGCAACAGATGTGGGGATGGGAGAGGGGGGGAGTTGATTTTGTCTTTTTAATATTCAAAGTGGGTCTGTTCTCACTGGCTAATTAAATCAGTAGAGTGCAAACAATTAAAAAAAAATGTTGCCTTTCTTCCCTAGAACAACCTCCTGGTTCATCTCTACTTATTTATGACAAGACTATAATATTTCCTCCCCAAATCCTTATGAAATAAGATTTCCCAACACCAGTCCTCACTGAGAAGAATATGTTTTTCTTGGGGAATTTAAGATAAGTTAGTCCTTCCACTGTTAAGAGAAAATGGACTTGGAATGAGCTTCTCTGATTGACATGAAACTACTGAAGAATCACACTAAAAAGTAATGGATTTAATAACAGTATCAGATGTACAAATCAACCAGCTGAATACTACCCTAAAATATATTTGTACTTTCTTGGCAAAGCCAGGAGGTTTGCACGGGCATGCTGAATTATTTGAGAAGTAATGAAATGTGTTAATAACATTAAACAGTCATCTTCCAAGAACCTACTGTATTGTGGTATTTCTAGTCAGAGAATTTCTTGTAGTACATAAATATATGTAAAATCAATTAAAACATTTGATTTGTGAAATCAAAATGAATGTTGGATAATTAGATTTGGGTTTGAAAGTATTTTAAATACTATCCACTCCTAGTCTTCAGTTCGTTACATTATATAGCACAGTGCTAACAAGGAGCTGCAGACACAGACCACAACTGCTCTGTGCTGGTACTGTACAAGAACAGAAAAAAAGGTCCCAGCCTCAAGAATCTAGTAATAAGTAATACTTATAATATAAATACTTATAATATAAATATTTATAATATAAATATTATAATAAATGTAACGCTGCACATCTTGAAGGCAAGAGTGTGGATGAACGTCAGTAGCCACCCAACTTTAAAAGCTCAGCAAAGATAAAATACCGCTGTGTGAAATAAGACAGATTGTATGCACCGAGCCCTGTGCTGCTACTGCTTCCCACACCAGCTAGTTTAATGCAAGTTTGGGCCATATGCCTACCTGTTATGTTTAATTGACAGCAGTGTGGATGCACCTGAAGGTAATGGACAACAAAAGGATGAAGACTCCCTACATCACAAGGGAGTATGTACAGCAAAGAGACTGTTTTTGGGAAACTCCTTTCAAACACTTGGGATCATCATGGAAGAAACCACAGACATGCAAGTCTTGTGGTGATGCAAGATGTAACAATGCAAGAAGTGAGGGTCAGAGACTACTAGAGAACAAGTCTTATGAGGAAGGGCTGAGGGACCTGGGGTTGTTTAGCCTAGAGAAAAGGAGGCTCAGGGGAGACCGTATGGCTCTCTGCAACTACCTCAACGGAGTCAGTTTCTTCTCTAAGCAACAAGCAATAGGACAAGAAGAAATGGCCTCAAGTTGTGCCAGGGAAGGATTAGGTTGGATATTGGGAAAAATTTTTTCACTGGAAGGGTTGCGAAGCATTGGAAGAGGCTGCCCAGTGATGTGGTTCATCTACGTCCAGGGATGGAGATATCGACAAGATGTGTAGATGTCGTGCTTAGGGACGTGGTTTAGTGGTAGACTTGGCAGTGCTGGTCCAATTATTATTGGTCCAATTTTAAGTTTATCAAGAATTTCTCCCAAAAATATAACTTCATTGTAAGGCAAGCAGTTCATGAATTACCTACAGCTGAAATATTGATCTATTTAACCCACTAAATTCAGGGTTTTACAGAGTTGTGTGCCCATTGCCAAATGCTTACTGTATTTTTGTTTCGTTCAACTCTGCTACTGTTTGAACATACTCAGCACCAAAATGTACTTTAATCGCTTCAAGCGCTCTTTTGGTTAACCAAATTAATGGTTGGAAACAAAATATTTACTCTGTGCAGCAGCCAAAACCATGTTTCTTTATGTAATCTGAATGATGAGCAAACACCAGAGCACTGGAGATAAGAGCAGATCAGACTCAGTGAAGTGATGCCCCATCTTATGACGCATCACATCACAGAAAAATATGTATTATAAGGGCTCTGAACAGAAATGAGCCCATTATTGCTTAATTTTACTGTATCACAAAAGCACAGCACAGTAATCTAGCCAAGAGATTTCTGTTCATGCTCATATGAGAGGGCATTTATCAACACCCACTAACCTCTGAATTTTTACCTGTTTTCTAAAAGATACTTGTGTTACTTCATAAGCCACAAGGTGTCACAGTGGCTCAACTGGAAGGATTCTTGTCAGTCTAGACACGCAGGTTGTGGCTTCAGGTTACATACCAGTGCTAACACCGCTCTGTACTAGGAAGTCTGTGCGATGCTGCGTATTTAGGAGTGCAGCCCTTTGGATGGAACAATCAGTCAAGGTGTAACTCAGTTGCTTCAGGATGCTCTTGATGTGGGTGTTAAATAATCTTGCAGCACTGTCACAGAAGAGATGTACTCGTTGTGCTGGCATCTTGACCGATCTTCTTACTTTGCATTATTAACCCTGACAGAGTGTTAAGAGATATTGAAAAGAGCAGAGCTAATCATTCACATCAAATAATAAATCTCACGAATTCCACTTCTTTCTACTCAGACTTGCTAGGAATTAATAACAACTTATTTCAATGCATTAATTATTCAAATTTAAGACGTATGTTTGTCTTTCATAACAAGCAGTGTGCAATAAAGCATGTAATATTCTGCTAAGACTATATACTGTAAGTGGTCATATATCGCATGTTACTATTTCTCATCCCTGACTGGATGAGCACAGATGGAATTAGAGCTTATAATGCCAGGAAGCTTCTAATTTTTTTCAGCAATTTTATATTACATTTTTTTCTAAAGTAACTACATGGTAAGCAGTATATCCTGCCCCTCGGAAAAAAAAATTAAAAAGTCCAAATACACCATATTTACTGATCTTTAATTTCCCATTGCCACCACTCATTGACATTAATTTGCTTTATATGCATACACTTGTCAGTCCTCATTGCAAAGCAATGAGAGATTTGTCTCTGGTGTATTTCATTTCTAAAGATCATGGTTCTACCTGGGAGGTTCTGGAAACTCAAAACAGTAACACTGCCTCTCAGCTTAGCCCGTATAAAATAAACCACTTCTTTTGAGAATCCTTAACAACTTGAAATTTGCATTCTGCAATTATTCGTGGGAATAAAACTCCAGTGATCAAACAGGCACAGAAACACATAAAGAGCATGAGCATAGCCAGAGCAAATTCACTGTTAAACTCAAGTGAATAGTCATGGAAATTTTACACGTAGTATTTGCTGCGCTCAGGTAACGAACCTTTACCCAGAGCGTTGCCTTTCCATGTCCCATTATTCATGCCAACACATTCATTAAAACAGGCCTATGCCTTTTAACATAATCAGCAACGTGCATAGGTGTGGCCTTCAAAGAGTTATTACCATAGTTTACAGGCACGCTGTTCGTAAATACAAGCAGAACTCCACTCGGTGTAAAATGCCAAGCTTCCCACAAAACATATGGTAATTTTTGCTCTGTAAAACAGATAGATGTGCTATATAATGCATAATTGCAGCACATTATATCTGAACTTCTAATTGCTTAAAACGATGCTTCGAATCATATCAACAACATTATTACCTAATTACCCTAAGGGTTAACTGATACTCCAGTGATTAAGTCTAGGTAGAGGTGGTGAAGCTATTGTACTGCCTTCATGCAGTAAAGCAAGTGGTATGGTTGCAGATGCACATATAGAATCCATAACCTGTTGATGTTTTTACCATTTAGGTATGGGGAAAAAGAAAGGTGGAGAAATGTTGGCCCAGTACCAAAAAGGAGTGTCCTGCAAGATCCCGGACAACTTCTACAGGAATAATTTTTGTTTTCTCTAAAGGAATTATTTTGCTTTTACTTAATGGTGTTTACTAGTTGCAATAGCATTATTGTGATGTGAAATGGAATAACATGGAAAGATTTTCAGTGCTTAAAGTGGAAACAAGAATTACGGAAGACAGTGACACTGATCTGAAAAGGCAAGTTACTATTATACTATTAGAATACAAGGGATTGAGCATGTGGCATTTCATATTCCCTTTAACCAATTGCAAAAACAACAACAAAACCCACAACACTATCCTAGTTGCAAACCCAAAGGCAAAGCAGGTTTCATGCCTATCTCAGCTGAAGCTGGAGGTTCTGTACCCCCTAGAAAAGGAGCTGGTTAGGAACACTGCTGCTGCTGGCTGCCTTCCTGAGGGATAAAGTGAGGGTGCTCCAGATTAAATAATAAAAATAAAAAGTTTCACTCTTTACTTTTGTGGTTTCTGAACTTCTTCCTCTTTCCATGTGACTACTCTATTTAAAAATTTAGAATATTTCTTTTTGTCCAATGTGGTTATTAATATTTCAGAAATCTCTTTGTATCCTGCTCTAGGACAGATGGCAAGTCTTTCTCTGAGACAATGTTCCTCTAATGGCTGAAGCAAAACTACACAACTACAACACCAGTCACAATAAGGTACATGAAATACTGTAAACATGCAAGGTATTGAAAGTCATAATTCTCTCAATCAATTTACTGCTTTAGCAAATAAACCTAATAAAAATAATTAGAAGAAACAAGTGCTTGAAAGTCCAAAGAAAAAAAAAAGTCTGCTGCATAGGTGATGCAAGTCTGCACATAGTAATACTGAAACAAGAACAGTTGTTTTCTCCACGTATTAAGTTTTTGAAGAATGAGCACAGTGAGACTATATTTAAGGTCTATTCTTGGGTCTGCCTTAATCAGGGGTGCCCATATTTGATCTCTATTATTCACATACAATGTTTCCTTCGTGTCCTGAATGCAACAGATGAGGTACCCAAGTAGCCTGTGCAACCCTTCTGGACCATGAAGGATGCTCTACTCTTCAGCCAGCAGCCGTGTAATGGATGGGATCTGGATTGAGTCTGCTGTACATGAGCAATCTGATTGCAAAACTACACCCAGAGATTAGATTTCCCCCTTCCCTTTTTAAGCACACACACAAATGGTACAGACAGATATGAATTAGTTTCTGTTTGGCTACCTAGGCTTGGCAAGCTGACCCTGTGGCTTAGGATCAAGCAGGATGGTTATCAGCAGGTAGTACAGATCACACATGATAGTTATAACAGCAATGCTTTAATTTATCAGATTCTTGGAAGGATACAACAATCCAGCAGGTAGTTTGCAAGTAAACAGGCAGCCGAGTTCAAGCACACTTAGAAATCTACATCACATTCTAGATTTACTGTGCCAGTCGTGAACTTGTGACTCTGCCCCGGCTAAGTACTGAGCACTGACAACAGAAAGACCTTAGGGAGAAGGTCTAGCCTGATGCTTACCTTTTAGCTGCAGAGTTATGAATACTACTGATGAGTTATTCATAAAAAATAAGCCAGCTACACCCAAGTCTCATGCTTCAGGTCTGCATGATGTGGACAGGAACAGCAGCCTGGCCAGGAGGCTCACTGCAAGTGGGCCTTGACAAACAGGCAGCAAAGCGGTGCCAAGGGAACCTATGTCTCGTGGAAAGGACAGCCTGCTCCTGTAAAATGTACGGCTGTTACAAAGACTCTACGTTACGCACTTCAGTCCTGATGAACAGATAAGCTTAGAAGGCCACCAAGCCCCAGTATTTTATTTCTAGAAAGGTCTTATTTTTCCAGGTCAGTGATTTTTCACTAGCCCCATAAGGCATGGAAGTGCCAGAGTTGTCTCCAGAAACATCAACCGTTCCCACAGAGGTTTATTGCCCTCAAGTGATTCTAGCTGATCCCCTGAAGTACCAAGAGTACAATTTGGCGTAGATCAGTAACTTATAAGCTACAGTTTAGGAGCATGTGGCCATCTACCAGAACGTAAAAGAGATGGAAACAGTATTCTAGGAGTAGTCTTGAACTGAATATTCAGCATGAATTCAATAACCAAACCCAGAAAGAAAGGACTGGGGAAAAGAAGCACACAAGCCTAGAGAGATTTCAGCCAGTGTTTCAGAAACGTTTCTTTCACTACTATTTTTGGCTAAAAAAAATAAAACCACTGAGACCTGACCAACAGGCCCTGTCCTACCTCAGCCAGTTTTGGAGACTACTGACCATCAGCCATTTGGGGGCAACCTTGTTCCTGCCAGGGTCACCCCTCTGAGATCTCGAAAAGCCCAGGAACCACTTTTGGAAGAGAGCACCCAGCAAAATGAGGATACATGCTGGCCTGTTTACACAGCACAATGCAGGAAAGCAAGCTCTGCTTGGGAAGGAAGCAACCGAACAAAGTATTGGCTTGGTTGGAATGCCTGTTTACAGCAGATACACAACTTTTGGCAAAAAGATACGAACAAATACCATTTGAAGAGAGGAGTCTAGCTAAAAATATTGTAATGAGTTTAGAAACCTACCCCATATACTTTTTCTATAAACAAAGGAAGTGTATATATCAAAACCAATATTTTTTTTAATCTAATCTTGCAATCCAACTGCAGGCAAAACTCCCGTTTAAGTAAGAGTACAAGACTGGGTCCTTGTAATGCTCTTTATTTTGTTCCTTCTCACTGTCCAGAGACTTCTATTTTTGAGACTTGATCTGCATAGTAAATCTTGTTTACATCAGAGAAGGACTGAGTTTAAGGGTTTTTTTTTAAAGTGGATTTATGATTTAAATAGTAAAGAGGAAAAAAGAGAGAAAACGAAGGGTTGAAAAGGTTTCTTCATAGCAATGATCCGGTAAGCATCACAGCTATTTACAGAGGAGATCCAGCTTTAATACTTCACACTGACTCTCCCTCGACCCCCTCACCAGCCCCTGTCCCCCAAACCTCCCATCCCTTCAGCATGAAGTTTACACTCTATATTACTATGTGAGGGGGGGGAGGCAGCAAGACATCCCTGGCTGTAAGCTAAGGATCAGCATGGAAAGGAAGTAGTCTTTTTTTTTTTTCCCCAGCCTCATAAGTATTGTTAGTTTGTAACAATTTTAATTGAAAACAGCTGCAACTCATTTTTTTTAAAGGGATGAAAAAAGACTATATGAAATAAAATGACAATCAGAGAAAAAAAAAAAAAAAAAAAAGAGCCTTGAATTCATTCTGAAGTCAGTGTCTGCCTAAATGGGTTCAAGGGTTTTCTTTTAAAACTGACCTTTCAATTTCAGCAAAGCGTGGTTTAAAACTAGGCTTTGAAAATACTTTACTCATGTTCCTAGAATTGCTGTGTACTATTAGTATATTTGTGGAAGAAGGAATATTTCCTCAAAAATACTTTGAAACACAAGTTTATGTTTCTTCTCCACAAAGCAAACTCATTGGACAAACTCAGATTTATGTATACAATATCAGATCTGTTTGTGATACTAAGTTGCTATGTGAACAAATGTGATGTCACAACAGATATTTTTATGACTAATCCATTAAAAATGCATCAGGAGGAAGAAGAAGAGAAGATTATTTCATCGGGTAGCAATGCAAGGAAGTAAAATAAGAGACTTCCATTAAACTGTAAAAATTTTGTTTTGCTTTGCTTTGCTTTAAATATTTGCTTGAATATGAATGTCTGTGTAAGCTTCCAGTTCATTTAGTAGCTCTTAAATAATCATAACATCCTTCTTTATTTTCCTTTTAATCTGCTTTAAATTTTCTTTCATCATGAAATCTCCACTTTTGAAAATTCACTATACAGTTCAGTAGGAGTTTAATATGATATGATCTGATTAAGCTGATTGTCTTTAAAACAAATATGCTAATAGTCAAGTTTTCCAGTCACCTTTAAAACACTCTTAGCCAGAAGGGCTCCACTCTCTTCTAATAGAAAGAGAGACAGGTGAATTTAATATACTATGATAGACAAAGTTCTAAAAATATAGAGGACTAAATAAACAAGTGAAAGGCTTCATGCATTTCTTTGATTATTGGCAATAAAGCAATGCCTCAAACTTTAAACTGTCAGCAACTTTAAGCGATCTATGCGCAGCATGCTGTAATGCTACTGGAAAATAATTATATACAAGATATAATCACCTTTTGTTTTCTTTTAAGTGTGAGCAATTTCAAATGATTAAATATTATAATGGAAAAGGATTTACAACATCAAAGAGGAAAAGAGTTCTTATTGTGGATTTTTTTTAACATCAAATTTTACGAAGAACAGAGAAAATATTTAAGCTAATTTACCTACATTGCGTATCTGCTACCTAGGACTTCAGAAACTGCTGATTAAGTCACAACAGGCTTCCTTCCTTGAAATGTTAAACTAACATAGATATAAAAATATTGAGATAAACTGAGTTTGAGTGAATAGTCATGAAATCCTTGAAACCACAAACATACAAGGAAACAGCTGTATTTCAGTTAACCAGAAAGTTAGTTAACTGTGATGGAAGTAAATAAGATTTGCCTTTATATCTGACAGAGATTATTAAACGTTGAAATATGCATTTTACTTCTTCAAAACAGGATTATTGATATATTACAAAATGGCACTAGACATTCCCAAGTATTATTAAGAAAGTATGTATTCATTTCCATTTAGGACAAAAATAAAATAATTTAAGAAAAAGTATTACAAGATTAGATTTCTTTGAACAACTTTTAAGGAAGCTAAGGTGTTTCTGTATGCTGGTTAGTAACTCAGGCCCCCTAATTTACTTTAGATCACATAAGAATTAGCTAGGTAGTGGACTTTTGCCAGTACTTACATCATAAAACCACCCCCTGCCTGGGTGTGATTGGAATTCTTCGCCTAAGACTGACCCTGAATTTAAAAAGGCAGCTGTAGGTTCTGCCTGAAGAGCCCAGAAAGTTGCAACAAGTTTGGAGAGCAAAAGTTTGTACGTCTAGCGTGGGCTGGAGTTGCTGATTCTTTACTTTCATCACTAGTGTTTCTTCCTAAAGAAAACAAGAATAACAAAGATATCCATGCTGCATCTAAATGACCTTTATTTATCACTCGGTATTTTGTCTGCTTAACACGCTGAGCACATCCTTCACTGAGGCTATTTATTCCTTCCCATCGGATGCTGACACAAACCAGAGTGGGAGCAGCGGATTTCTCAGGGAGGGTCCCTAAGCACAGAGCCACTCTCAGGACTCTTCTACCTCCCCCACGTACCACCCTCTGCTGCTGGTGGGGCAGGAACAGATATGGCATTTACTGGTGCCTTCCCTGATGGTGTCTCTACCACCCCAGGGCTTTTACTGAATCACTTTTCACCTACCTGCAAGCTCTCTAGAGAAGTTACATGGATTTATTACAAAGGTGTGCTCTACAGATGGAAGAGGAGGTAGAAGGACATGACATACAGATAGTTACTCCTTAACAGGCTCTCCATCCATCTGCTGTACAACTTCACTCATTTATGTACATTTTGCTCTGCCTTCGAACTTTCACCACTGCAAGGGACAGCAGAGAATCCGACTCGAAAAGATTATCAAGGCCACTTTAATTCCATAGGAAAACAACACAATCCCAAAGGCTTTCCAGGCATGGGAATGGACGAAGGAATAAGAGCTGTAGGGTTCAATTTTTTAAAATAAATCCTCACTTGCCACCGGCTCTCTCCAGAAGTTGGGTCCAAGTGGAATCTGACATCTTGCTACCCCCAGTCTTTTGGGCAGTTTCTTTGTAATTCCTTTCCCCTTAAGCTGCTTTACTTGTGCTCACCTACCCCCTGGGGCTCGCAGAGTGCAAGCAGCCTCCCTCAGACCAGTGCCCACATTATTTCAAAGACTGCCTGAAGAGAAATGCTCAAGCAGTAAACCTCTATCACCCAAAGCACAAGCACATTCCTCCCAGGACATAGGAGGCTCCATCGGTCTGGACTTAAGAAATTCAGAGCCAGTTATACATGTTCCAGAAGCCTTCAGCAACTGAGCACAAACACACTTGGAAGTGCAGAAAATTACGTGAAACTTCCACTCCCAATCTGCCCAAGAAGGCAGCAGGATTCTCTGCAGGCTGCCCGCACCTAGTCCCTGTAAGCGTCCCAGGGAAGTAAATTTCTAAAACATTTCTTTATTAAAGGAAATTGTTTTAATTGGGGGATGAATGAAATGACATGAAACAAACTAGACAATACATTTCAAGGAACAACAATACGTACAGCAACAAGCTCAGAAATTAAAAAAGACAACCAGAATGTAAACACTGAACTACCACAAATTTTACTGTGAACAAATGAAATAAAATAACCTTGAGCATAAGGCCTTCACTGACTAGGCACTATCTGTCAAAGTAAAATCCTGCTGAAACCCATGGCAGGAGGAGCGGGTTACTGCTTTTTGCTCACAACAGTCCACCCAACAGGAAAGCCTGCCATTAAACCGAAGTCCCTCTCAGCACACCTCAGCCATGCAGGAGGCAGAAGTTGTTTCACAAGTCCCTCGAAAACTTTTTGAGTGTAACATTCATCAAGGAAAATTGGCCTAATAAAATACTAAAAGTACAGCTAAAATAATATGTGAAATTAACACTGACAGCTTTTCAGAACAGCTTCCACACAAAGCCCTGAAGGAATCACTTAATGATACACACTTCTATTCATTTGGAAAAGTCTAGAAATTATGATGCTAGTATGTACAGGAATGTAAGGATCGGAGTTGTAAGTCACTGACAAACAGTTTAGAAAAAAAATAAAAAATAAACACCAATAGCTAAATGACAGCGACCACCAGCAACCAACTACTTGGGGCAAAACTGAAGAGCAGTTCCCATGGTTTGGGGAGCTGCTTCGAGTTTCCAGCCAGCCTGAAGTGTATTTAACAATTACCCAAGAGCAGTGTTTTAGGACTAGCAGCGATAAGAGTGCCAGAAACCCAGTTCCCCCGAGCAGCTAGCCAATCCGAAAGCAGGTCACATCTCGTTAGCTGTATCATATACATTAAACGTCACAGCCCCTCCATGGCTTAGCTGACAATTCAGGCATGCATGTGTGTTTTGTTTTATGATAACCTCATGTTCTCGTCAAGAATTACAATGCAGCAAACAGGTCAAGTTAAAATCCTCCACCGTGCTTTGTGACACGAATTCGGCAGGCGTTTGCCTCTATGTAATGCTATTAATTACAAAAGATGAATACTTTTGAGAAGTGTTTGCAGGGCACCACTAGAAAACTACTATGCAAAATTGCAGCCCCAAGAATGTTTGCTGCACAAACACAGCCACATGGGCAGAAATGCAGCCGGGTGCAGTCCACACACTTTTCACTTCAGCAGACCAAAAAGTGTGCTTTATTTAACCACATAAATAACAAGATGCAGCCACCACGATTATTTTTTCTCCTAAGTGACAAAAGTATTTCCCCTCTCCATTTAGCATTTTCCTTTGTGGTAGCTGATCAGGGTGCAGGAGCCAGAGTGTGTAAACCACTAACAGATTATACAAAGCATAAGCAACAGTGAATGTAGTTTACATTATTAGGTACTTTTGACAGCTATACGATAAAGTCATGAACGGATCATCCCTCTTGCTAAAAGCAACCGCATTCCCAATGTAAACACAAATTTCTCTGTCGGCTGCTCTGGACATGTGTTCCACCTTTAAGTGCAGCTTAGGCACAAGTTTTTAAAACTCTGCTCCTGATTTCTGCCAGCATTCATTTTTAATTTTAACGAGTTTACAAAACAAAAGCAGATAAAGGCTCGCCTCTCCCCCTAAACCTGCAACGGTTCTGGATTAGTTTTGTGCAGAAGCTGAAGAGATACCTTGCAATATTATAGCTGCAAATGCCAGCAGGACAGATCCTGAGCAAACAACACACTAGGCAAAGAAATTTCCTCAGAACAGCATTACAATCAGTCCTGAAGTGCTGTGCTGTAATTTCAAGATTTCAGCCTAAGCTGGTATCTACTCAAAGAGTTGCTCTGCATGGAAACATAATGAGGGATTACCCAATTAAACTACTAAATTAATTAGGGTTCATGCCTGCATATCCTCTACTGCCTAATGGGACGCTTCAGCTGGAATTCAGGCTGAAACCCAGCACGCTCCATGCACAGTAAAACAAGGCTGAGGGACTTACCTCTGTACGCGACTGCAGCCTCTTGTTCATTTCATATATTCGGTACTCTGGTTGCACCATGTATGGTGTGTGTCTCCTATAAAATGGGCCAAAAGGAGAAGAATAGAAAGGGTCATGTGGTGTGCTGGACATCTTGCCTGCTTGCAGCGATTCAAGCTACCCAGAGTATCACCAACATCCATACAGAGCACATGGGCTGTGTGTTCTCCACAGTACAAAGTAGCAGCAGGCGCACACACACACATACAGGCTGCACACACTGGCTGGGAACTGCTGTGGGAGCCCTCTAGAGCAGGAGGCGGCGGGGGGGTGGGGGGGGGGAGCGGAGAGGAGAGGGAAAGAGAGGAGAAGAGAGGAGAGGAGCGAGCCGGGGAGGGAGCGGGAGGGAGAGGGAGAGCACAGGCTCCGGAGAGCTGGATGGCTTCAGGCACCACCGCTCGTTTTTAAAGAAGCAGTTTCTGGAGGGGTCATTTCCTGTCCACGCTGTGGACTAGTTCGAAAATATCATTTTCCTCTCCCAGCCTGACAGAGGTCCAAGGTTTGGTTTTAATTTCTCCCCGCCAGGACCCCTCGGGAACCTGGCAGCCGGGCTCGTTAGCATATAGGTGGTTTTAAAGCTGCCTGAGCCAGCCCGGGGACGCGGCGGTGCCCACCCGCGGCCTGGGGCCGCTTTGGGGCGGAGGGGGGGGGGGACGCGGAGGAGCCTCGGCACTGCTTCCACACGGGGCTGCGCCACGCCTGGGGGCAGGGGGAGCTGGGGGGGACCCTACCCCTTCCCCTGCCCCTGACTCTGCCCCGGGGGGTGCTGCGTTTGGAGGGGATCCGCCCCAAAAGACGGACCTCCCCCCCGGGGCAGGGCGCCCCCCGTCGCTACCTGAGGGCAGCCGCCCCAAGGGGCGCCCCGTTCCCTCAGGGGCTTCCCAGCCTGGCCAGCAGTAATCCGGCCCCGCAGAGCGGCGAGAGTGAACCCAAAAGTTCCAAAAATATATATATATATAAAAATTAAAAAAGGGGGTTGTGGGGGGCAAGAAGCACCCCATGGGGGGAACTTGAAGCAGACTTAGGTGGAAGTGCTGGAAAGGGGTCATCACCTTAAGGAAAAGTCCTGAAAATGCAGGGAAAAACAAAATGGGCTTGTCCGCTCCTTGGGAAAGTGTGAGGGTTGGGAGGGGAGCCTACAAATTACCTGGGGGGGGAAAGGGGGAAAAAAAAAGCCCTCGAAGCACAGCCTGCCTTTACACACAGCTGTAAAGTATCAGGCATTATTTACAGTGCTGAATAAATGTAAAAACAACAATAAACAGTGCTGAATTAATCTCTCATGCAAATTCATTCAAGCAAATGGAACCACTCTAGGAACAGATTTAGTTAACTAATATGATTAAGAGAGTAACAATCGGGCTGTGTTCACAGCGCTTTTCAGCTGGAGCGCCTGGCATCAGCCCTGCACGCTTGCCCATTTCACAGATTGGGAAGTCGAGGCACGCACCATTACACTTTCAAATTTTACGTAGTAATCCTAAAAAAAATGTTGGAGCATTATCCCCCAACTGCCAAAATAATTTTAATCCAGCCAAATGTAGGAATATTTCAAGACAGATTCGCAAAATCCCAGTTTTCCTTGCCTTTTTACATTTCCATATTTGGCCAAATCTGGAAAATCCAAGTTCTCTTTGCAGGACAAAATATGAGAGGGCATCACTTTATTCTGCTGACCACTGATCTGGATCACAATTTATCTTCGAAATACCAGTTGCTGTTTAGCAAAACTATTTCTGTACACTCTTGTGGAATAACAGTTTCCAGAAGAAGTGACGTATTGAGCTGTTTTATAGACTTCCCACAGCTTCTGTCACTAAACAGGGAGCCAACAGATAATACACGGGGTATTGCACTTCTCTCCTTCAGTGCTCCCTAGCTATGCAGCAATGCTACTCTGTCGCTCCAGTACCATCACCAGAGATGCTGAGTTTAATAAATAGCACATACAACGTTTGGCTCAGGAGTGCTGCAGTGACAGTAACAGTGCTCCTCCAGTGCTCACTGACTGCATGGTAAGTCCATAAAGTGGCTACATGGCCTGGGAGAAAACTTTCCTGGGTCTTCCTGCATTGTATTCCAACAAATTCCCATCCCAGCTACCTTAAAACCCAAAAACCAAAATGATGGGAAAATTGCAAAGTTACAGTGCTAATACATGCATTTTTATTTTAAGTATCACCTACTTAAATAAATGTCAAAAAACAAAAACAAACAAACAAACAAAAAACAAACAAACAAACAAAAAACACCGAACTGTGGATTTTACTTTGTTTGCAAAGCAAACCTGAAGTAAAACATGTTTACCCAAGACAGGATACACTGCTTTTTATAATTAAGATGGTGGAATTTTGCACAGCTACAAAATGGTATCTGTTTTAAGGACTTTCTGACCATGATAAAAATCACTGCCTCAAGAAGTTGGACCTGCCAACAAAATTAATATTCTTCACTTTGCTGTAGGGAGGTAGAAGGGGGGCAGAGCTTGCTTTAAAACAACAACAACCACCTCTAAGCACTGAATTAGAAGGACAATTTGCTTTTATGATTTAGAACCCCAGCTACTTCCCCATGCAAGAGCCTATGTGTACAGCTCTTCTGCAATGCAAAAAAAAAAAAAAATAAAAAAAAATGCAGTGATATTTTAATAATTCCCATTGATTAACTGGCAAATTATTGTACACCTACAGCCCACTGGCAAGAACCGAGTCCCAGGGTAGGAACGTGCTAATTACAGGCTCCAGCAGCACTTCCAGTTGCCTGTTATCATCTAGACCAGCATGATGCACCGAACAGTAAAACAGAAGGTGGAATCAAAGGAAAATAAAGTTACAGGGATCCTGACGGTGTCAGTTCAATTCCCACTTGGATCAGCTGCCTTTAAAGTTTGGCGTGCTCTGCAGGAGTGCGCAGCTCGGCTCTCCTGCTCCCGGGATGAAACTGCTCTGAAAGCGGAGCTGGGGTCAAAGGCAGACATCTGGCCCAAGGTTTAGGACGGCCAGTATGTTGCTTAATCTGGAAAATGAGTTTTGTAAGAAAAAACAGAGGAAAACGGGAGGAATGGACTATTTAAGTCTTCCCAAACTTGAAACCGAAGGGATTCATATGCCTGCGTATGCATGGCTACAAATCTATGAGAAAAAGTGTGTGGGCAGCATTGCATTTACACAGGCGTATACACATGTGAATACCCCCGCATCTCCAAGCGCAGAGCCTTACCCAAAAGGGACCTTGGGCATCCTCAATCCCAAAGTGCTAGCCCCATGTGGGTGCTGTGCCCACGCACAAAAGGAGGTGGCGGTGGGCTGCATGCCCTCAGTCCCCACAGAGCATGTGGAGCTGGGTGGGAGACAGGACCATCAGACCCCACTTGTGGACCTGGAGCTGGGAGTCGTGTCTCTGGCCAGGTATGCTCCATGTGGGCCTCGGACACCCCAAGGAGCCTCAAGACATGGAGCAATGTGCTGGCTGATGGCTGGGTGCCGTATTGCCCTCTCCTGGGCAGAAGCAGAAGGGCCCACGTAAGTCAAGGACTCCACTCTGACAGCTCTTGAGGACAATTTTCCTTCATTTCAGGGAGATGCATGGCTTTTTTGCTGTTGTTGTTTGTTTGTTTTTTCTTCCTCTGCACCCCCCCAGCGTGAAACCCACAGTGCCTACACATAGCCGGGATGTGCTACAATAGCAGGACTGTTCAAACAGCCCAAAAATCAGCAGTGGAAACGTTCTCCAGAACACAAGCAGGAAGCGAAGAAGGGTAAATTGGGGCAGCTCATTCATCCCTGCTGCTTGTACTCTTCCCCACATTTGGGTGCTGCCTTCGGGCTGAGGCTGTGGCTGGAGCCCAGGGATGCTCCACACATGTGGGCACCCGTGCTGTCCTCCTCCACCCCACCAGCCAGCACCCACAGCCCTCTAACACAGCACTGCCAAAAGCACCCGCACAACCGAGGCACGGTCCTTGCCTTGCAAAACTGACAAGCAGCTCTGAAGGCTGCACTATTTTTAATAACCACTTAGTAATAATAATAATGCAGAAAAGAGATACAGCTGTAAATAGGTGTAATTGCTGTATTTATCCCTGGTATGCATTGACTGTTCAGTCTCTGTCAGTAATCAGGTTTGTAAGGATACATTTAAGGTGGTTTGTAGCTGTTGAAAAGACTGGAACAGAAGAGAATGATCTTAGTTAAAGATGCATAGCAAGTGAAGAGCTAATAACTAGAGGTACTCGAAATGAGGTTTCTTGAGAATACTCAAGTAAACTTGAATTTCTTGAAAAAATTAACCAAACTACCTTTTCAGGCTGTCCTTTGTTTATACAAAAGCCAGACAGCAGTAAAGACTTCTGATGGAGTGACCTTAGGTAAAAGAACAAAACTGTTTTCCTGAGAATGCTCAGAAGGACTAAATGAAACATGCTTCTCAAAAGTTGGGACGCACAACAAAGAAACACCAGCAATACCCTGTCATATGTAACACACAATCACTGAGCTCAAACACAGAATTTTGACAGGTTTCAGAGATGCACACTGCCATTAATTTCTACAGCTATAGAACCTAGTGTAGCAGATGCTTGCAATTTATAAGAAATCTAGAAGCTGTAATTTGTTTGCATTAAATATTAATATAGTGAAATAAAAACACATTTGGGAAAACACTGTCCTTTCACAATTTGTGGACAGGAAACTAAATAAATTTCTTGAATATGTCGTTAAAAATATTTGCCAGACCCAGTATGCACTTCCAGACTTTTTCCATGTATGCTGTTTTTTTTTTTCTTTTTTTTTTTTTTCTTTTAATTGTGATTAATGTCCTTTTCTGTCGTTAATAAATGACATGGTTATTTTTATCATAAACTTTTTCAGTAGTCCCTATGTGAGCCCACCAAAACTACTGTGTTCCAGAGTTTATGTTGCAGCAAGAAGGGTTCACCTCTTTTAAATGTTTCAGGCTGTTTGCAAACTCAAACTTAACTTGCATGAATTCTTTATAATGATAATTCTGTACATATGGCAATCCTAAGTATTATCTTCATCTGCTTAATGCTAGTAAGTAAGATTTTAAGTTATAGCTGTAGTGCACACCAATGGTGCTAGAAGTATCTCTGAATTGATGACAGCACAAGAGATGTTAAACCTTTTTGGGCTCTGCAGTATGCACAAGGTCTTTGTCCACAACCAAAAGGATTTTCAATTTTGTCTTGGAACTTTATGAATGTTCATCTGAATGCAGTCTTTGAGGAGCCTGCCCATCTGTGAGCAAGCAGGCAGCCTGCCTCACCCGCACGGGACGTATAGAGCAACCTATGCCAGTTAGAGCTGGGGAAGGAAACGAGACAAATTTAAACACCATATCATAGTGTTACAGCGATGGGACCTCTAGACAAACCAACATATAGCAAACAAACCAACTCATCTCCCCATTTAAGCTATGGTAGCCCAGTGTTCGGTGCATGTTAAGTGCCTAGCACAGAGAGGATATTGGCCTGTAAGAGCTCTCAGCTGCAGAGTCTGGCTCTTCAGCTCACAAGGGAGAGATTTAAGCTTTAAGCACCAGAGGCTTCGTTTTGCTCCTCACTGTGCTGTCAGAGAGTGGCAGCCATCACATCATACAGCTGCAGCCTGAGCAGTGTATCTGGGGGGGCTGCATCTACCCTGCATCTCATTTGGGCATGGTAAGTGCTGTGTACATCGTGACCGTGCCAGAGGAAACAGCTCCACGTGGTGCTGGGGAGGAGAGGATGAGGTCCCAAGTGTGAAATACTCAGCCCTTGACATCCAGGATACCGCAGAATATCTGCCCGTTGACAGAACCAGATCATCTTCCAGACTAGTGAGAGCCTTTGTATACCTTGGCTTACTGCATCTCTGAGCATGCTACGAAGGCTGCTCTCCAGAATCCAGCAGCTTTGACAACACTTCTGTCTTGTTTTCTTCCATCTCCTTTTTTCATTGCTGACTTCATTTCCCTCGTTTTCCTCTGTACCACCCATACCTACCCAGCACCCCTCTCCATTGGTCCTTTTCCCTGAACCATGTGCTTGCCTTCACAGTTTCTCACCCCACCCCATTGTTCTCTCCTGCCCTCTGCTATCTGCTGCTGAAGGTTAGGGTGGATTCCCACTGGAGGCTGGCACTGCAAAGTGCTGTTTGAAGCAACTAGGGTTCTTCACCCAAAGTGCTCAACAAGTCTAGCTGTGTGTTTTCCTTGAAGGAAGCTTGAAGAGCTGATACTGAGGATGGTGAATCCAGAGCAATCGAGCACAGAACAGAAAAGGATGAAATTCCTGTCATTTGCCTCTTGCAGCCACCTCCCAGCAGCTGAGGAAGCAAGCAGCCTGCAGTGGCACAGAAGACAGTTCTGTGATGTGTAACATTGGCGGATGGCCAACAAAAATCCAAAGATGTAGTGGGGGAGGCCTGGTAGACCAGCCCTCCAGCTAGACATCAGGCAGGCCAGCAAAATCCAAGCCTCTTTCTGACGCATTCATTTCCCTTAAAGACAAGCTCGACATGAATTAAATACAGGTGGCACAGACACTCAGCTCTAACATATTAAGCAATGTGTTTTTCAAAATCGGTATAGAATCACCCTTCAATATATCCTAAGAAATAAGCAACGCCATACTCTAACACAGTCTTTTAGAAACCCTTCCTCCCTACCTTGTCCTCACTAACACATAGCAGGATAGCCTGTCACAGATTACAAACTAGGCCTGAGAAAGGGAACGGATGGGTGAACATGAAAGAGCTGCTCCTTTTGGCTAGCATTTCCCCAAAATGTTCTAGTCCTACCTAGAGCAACTGAATATTCTTTCCACTCCCCTAACCCCCCAGTCCTGATTTACCTGTTACACAGCTCACCCACTGCTCAACTTTCAGCATATTTCAATTAGTTGAAAGCTTTCTTCTTAAGGGACTCAACTGGGAGCACTCAGCTTTGGAGGAATTTCAGTTGAGTGCTAATTAGCAACTAGCTGACTGTCAACTTTTCTTCTTCGAAGGGAGGGAAGGGCTGGTGATTCCCTTCTGAATTACCTTGCAATCAAATACACATTGAAATTTATTCGTTAACTTATAATAATCATCCCAAGCCCTTCTTTGGCAATTTTCATCTTCAGAGCACTTTACAAACATTCATGGAGACACTGTGGTGATCACTAAGAAAGACACAACGATGCAACTTCCTGCATGTGGGCATCTCTCCCCATTTTACAGGTGGGGAAGGTAAGGCAGAGATCAATGATAGAAAAGGAGTAGCAGAAATGTGGTCATTAACCTCAGGTTTGGTTTTGGATCCTGTGCAGTGCAGACACACGCTGCTCCAAACTGCAAGCAGAACAAGCAACAGACAGACAGGAGAACTGGTATGAGAGGGAACAATGCACAGAGAAATTCTGGTACTAAGGTGGCATGAATTTGACATTTGGTTTGTGTAATTAGGCCTTTATCCTTCAAGTGATCCATGCTCCCAGAGTCTGTACTGCATCCAGCTCTGAACCTGCAGTTATGCCTTACTACAATGCACTCAGTGCCACTCTGTTTCACTTAATTATTTTAACACCAGCTCCCAAACAATGTTGGAAAAAAACTATGTTGGAAAATAACGTCTCCTGTACAGATTTTGCTGGAGTCTTTTGTTTCCTGTTTCTAGCTTATTCTCCCTTCTTTATAAAGATTTGATTTTAAACATAAACCTTTGAACTTCCAAAGCACAAGCCAAAACCTGCCAGGAAATGAAAGCATGCTGAATATGATCCATTTCAATTCTGGATTTCACTGTTACAGGTACTGTCTCCAGTGTTGTATATTGTACACTCAGTAGTTGAAAAATGCAATCAGTTACCTGCATGCATATTTTGTAGGCACAACAGATACATATATTTTTTAATTTGGCCTTTAAAATTTAAGTATACGTTATTGATTTAAATTTTGTACTTTGAAATGTTACCATGCTCTGCAGTGCTTGCATTTTGCCAAGGCCTTGTACGGCTGCATAAATGTGACTGAAATAACCAGGAGTTTTGCTTGGAAAATCTGATTATGCTGCAAGAGCAAAATGTTCCAGCTTATGAGGGCGAAAGACTGGCTATGTCTCTCCTTTTAGTGAATAATGATTTTGCACAGAAAAGTAGAGTCTGAGCAAAATATATACTGAATAAATCTTTATCTCATCTATGTTATAGATTCCGTTCCTTCTCCATCTCGCACCATATAGTGCCCCCAAAAAGTGACCACATACGTAATTCAGTCTTTAAACCACACCAGACACGTTATACATCTCTGACATACACATATTCCAGGGAGCATGGAAAGATGCTGACATCTCTGCCGAAGCAGCAGATCTGAGCTGCCCCTGACTTGTGACTCAGCCCAGCTCAGGAGCTGCTGCCTCGCTCAGAGACAGGTTGGCACCTACCAGCTGCTCCACGGCAGCAGCTCCAGCTCCCACCTCCTGCTCTCGTCAGTAGCTTTGGTTTGGGTTACAACTATGCATTCTGCTCTCTGTTGTCTCCTCAGCATCATTCCATCCCATGGATGTGTGTGCAGCCATTTATCCCCATTTCCACTGCTGCATTAACAACCTGCAGTTTTAGCAACATTGCAATGTTTTGTGTACAAAGTACAGCAGCTTGTGGAATTTTATCTACATTTGTCCATATCTTTGCTTGTGAAGATCAGAGTTTGAAGGTTATTGATTAGAAAGCTTTGTTTCTAATTAGACAAACAGAAAAAACATCCAGCGTATTTCATTTCTGCTTGACACCATACCCAGAAAACTAGCACGACACATTGTCTCTAGCAAGCCTTCACCAGAGCAAGCACCCTAATGAATATCGCCTTGATTTCAACATCTGGCTCATATTAAATAAAACTACAGATGTGAATCCAATAAAGATAGAAATTTTGGAGGGGACATAAAAGGCTTTAAATTAACCTGCAAGATGTTTGTGTTAATTTATAAAAGAAAAGAAAAAAAAAATTACCAGAGGACCTGCAGTCAAACTTTCCTGATCCTTACCTAGAAAGGGTAGGACAACAATACTAATTATTTTAAACCAACTAATCCATAGTGTAATATAAGATACGAACTTTCAAACAGAGCTGAAGCATTACAATTCTAACCCACAACATACTAGGCATTTTAAAATTAAAATCTTAAGATTTGGGACAAAAGGCAAATGAAAGTTTGTGAGAAGAGACATTTAGTCAGATAAATTATTAACATACTAAGGACAATCACAAGATTGTTTCACATTAATGACATGAACACTGAAAAGTTTCTTAAGTCTTCATTCAATCTTTGTATTTCATGTATATATGTTGCAATCACACCCCACCTAATAATTTGCGTTACATAGAGATCAAAACAAAGGAGGTGTTCACAAGCCTTCAGTTAAGTCTACACTGAAATTTGCCACTAAAACAACATTAAAATCCAATCATTCCACATTTTGATGAACTGAATTTAGATTTTCCAAGCTGCCTGGCACTACGGGTCAGAGCAGAGTTAAATGTTGTCAGTTGTACCCAGGTTCATTGTCAGTTTTCTGGTGGAGTTATAAAACCATTAAAAACACAATGGGATGGGGGTATCAGAATAAGTATCTAAACAGTATGTGTAGCCAAGTTTATGGAGGTGCCTGTCCATTGGTTGTCTACCTTGCTGCTACCATTCACTTTTCAAGGCAGACAGCAGCTGGTACGTTTCTGATCTGCAGTCACACCTTCACTTTGCAGGTCACTCTTTTCCTAAGTAGTTTCTGGGAGCACATCTGATTACAAGTAAGTCAAATCCAATTCTTCTTTTTGAAAAATTCCATATTTAAGCTTTGTTTTTATTAACTGTTACAGAGGAAACACTTTAAAAGAATGTTCCCCTGTAGAAAACTTGTCCAGACTAATTTTTGTATGTTCACCGCTGTTACTTTCACATTTCCCAGAATGTCTTAATTGTAAATATATTCACTATGGCACAATTTTAAGCCTTTGCCACTTTGGAAGCTCTAAAATTCAAATTCACGTTAATTTCCTTGATTCAAAATAATCAAATTGAGTCACTATGGGAAGATCTTGCAGCATATCTTGTCTAAAGCAAATGCAAGTTCCCCATTTTTTAGGGAAAACTGCAAGCCTTTACAAAGATATAATTACACTTGTCCTTACAGTCTCTGAGAGTGTGGCAATGTGGTGATAACATAAAAACAGAGACTCCTCTGCCTCTTCTTCCAAAATTTCCACTTCCATGTATTTGTCTTCTGCATGCATCTCCCACAAATGTTTCTTCAAAGAGAGTGCTCACTGAGATGAAGTAGCAAGAGGTGGGACTGAGGTGGAATGCTTGGCTAGTGATCTGAGAGACTGTACTAGCTATTTATTAGATTTTAACAGTATATGATGGTGGTAAATGTGGTTTAACAACCTAAAATTTAAGGTAATGATGTTTCCTGTAAGAAACCAGGAGCATATATCATGCATACAGCTTGACATCATTTATTGCTAATTTCAAATGGCACTTTCATAGGCTTCTTGTGCTCACATCATTTTCTGCCATTCCTACGTATATTATAAGAGCATCGGCTCACTGGAAACTGGCTGTGCATATCAAGGCAGACACACTCTGGTGTGCGTCGTGGCACTGATTCCCCAGCTGCCCAAACTGATGTCTCTATAGTCATACCTGGCAGCTAATGCAGACAGGTCTTCTTCCACTGGGAGTGATGTAAAGAGGTACAGAACATGCCCAGTTGTGTTCCCATCACAGGGTTAGCACATCACTGCAAGGATCACCCATGGGATGCTGAAACGTACCTGTCCTGCAGCGTAGACATAAACACTGATCTTCAGAATGCATTGCTTGACACTAACAGCCTTGTACAGCGATGGGTCATGGTTGAGGACAGGCTATTTCACAATGGCTAGAAAGTATACTTCAGTTCAGCCAAAGGCATATGTACAAAGATGCTTATTTTAATAATCCCTAATGAAGCTTCCTCTGCACCATTGTCCTGCCTCACATTCATCATTCTCCCCATTCAAACTTGCCTTATTCTTTTCCTTCCATTACGTTCCATTCCCCATTTTCTTTCCCCCAATAGCCCGTTCCTTACATCTTACCCTGAAACAGAATATCTGTATCTTCTCTTCAATTTCAAGTATTTCCGAAACACCTACTAATTCTTTCCCTGCCACTGTTTTTAGACCTTTCCTCCTACCCAAGGTCTGCTCTGTTTCAACACTATTCCTTCATCCATCACCAACATTTACTCATCTTTCTTCAGCTCCTTGATGGGTCTCAGCACTTCTGGCAAAATGCTAGGGTAAGCTCCATCATACAAACCTTGTTTGGTCACAGCGGCCCAATGATGTATTGTGCGTCATCAATTCCACAGAAACCCTGAAGTACATAAAATATGGTAATGGCAGACAGCCCAGAAGAAACTATCAGATCTGCTGAGATTCTGCCAGGGTTTCATGGGAGATCAGCAAAAGTAAGAGGGAGTGCATGGGAAATCAGAGAGATAGGAAACCTTGAATTATATGGAAATCAGTTCACCAGTCAAAAAGAGTTGGCATTTTTGTTTATGTTTTCTGAAAAGGCAGTAATTTAGGACAAAGAATTTTTATTTTACAGAAAAGCAAAATGCTTCAGGTTAAAATTTGGTATCAGGTTCACTGTCAATGCGAATATATACTAAAAGTTCATTCTACTGGTACTGTCATCAATCATCAGTATTCAGGTCATGATTCCTTGAAATATGTATTCAAGACGTAGATATAGTCAGAGGAAAGGGAGGAGGTAATGGAGTTGATGACACGATCTGTGTGGCTTGTAGTCATCCCCATACAGCCCAGCGTTATGTCCATTTGGGTACTCAACCAACTGTTGTTCTTCTGTTAAGCCAGCCGGGATATGGACTTCTGTTTATGATGAATACAAAAACTTAGAGAATTTTTTGACGATATAGAAGACTGTTGTGTCCCATCTTGTATATTTTTCCAACTTGAAAACTTACTGTAATTTTAGTTCCCCTAAATAATGCACAAATAATTGCCTGGATTTTTGTTTTTACCTTTACCTTGCCACCATTATAAATGACAGACTGAAGATCTTACAGACAAAAAATATCATTTAATGAATATTGTCAGAACTAAACTACAGATATACATGCAGAAAGTTAAATGAATTTCAGACAAGCGTATTTGAATAATGATTTAAATTAAAACCTCTGCCTTTACAGATTTCTCATTCTTGGTGAAAACTGGACAATGAAAACCAAAATAAAATGGGAACATTTACGTCAAGTAATTAAAAACACATGAGACTGCACAGTTTAAAAACAAAAAATCAGTGGTATAAGGAAGATTTTTGTTGCATGTTTTAAGGCATCAGTTACTTTCAATTCCAGGTACATGTGTATCATCTGTCCTAAACCCACTTCAAGGTGCAAGTTTCTAAAAGATGTTTTTTATGGCTATGTTACAAGGTCCCATTTCAGCTGCAGAAGGTCAAATGCTGTAGAATTGCAAAGAGGGAAAAAAACAGGCCACAATGCTGTTTTTGTTTATTCTGATCCTTGCTAGCTCTTCCACAGGACAGCATGTGCTCTGCTAGTCAGCTTAAACATACTGTACATTAAAGTGGTATTTTATGCAAATAATCACGCATTTTACAGACGGTCACTCATTTTCACAATTTTTGGTACCAGGAAGCATTTCTATTTTCCTGCCTTCTACAGCAAATGAGGTGTGTATTTCACAGAAAGCACTGTATTTTAACTAGTCATGTTTCAGTTCTGAGGGTTACGAAACTTTAATAAATCACATTTTCTGAAACAATGTTCAAATGCAGACCTTTAAAAATATTACCGAAAGTTAGTCTACATTGTTATACTGATTAGCATATTCTAGGAAAATGCACCATATATTGTCTGATTGACTTCAGCAGGTCTTTATAAAAGCATGTTTAAAAGTCAGGTCAGCAATACCTTAGCTTGTATCTATCTATCTATACTCTACTCCTTTTTTTTTTTTTTTTTTTTTTTTTTTTTTTTTAATCTGATGATGGTATGGCCCATCAATGTTACTGGGTTCTCAGAAACTCCCAAAAGAAGGGCAGGGTGATGCCCCTTAAGTACTAAGCTATACCCAAGTGTTTAGGGCACACTCCTAGGAACTGGTGTATGGACATGTCATCCCCTTAAGCAGAGGAAGGCAAAGAAGTTAAGTTTCCCACTTTGTAACCGCACAGCAATTGTATAAACAACGGGTGGAGGCAGCACCACTCCTTATTTGTGTGGAGACAGTGGGACAGTGAAACACATACCAAGAGTGTTGAACACAATAATCAAAACCAACAGCAGTATACAATAGACCACCCAAAACACAGCTGTAATAGTTTTTCAGCTCTACCATGGAAACAATGAATAGAAACAACAAGCAGAATAGTTTCGAAAATAGCTACTTTTCTAAGTAGAATTTAAACTTTGAACCAAATTGGAGAGTATTTAGAATTTTTTTTGCAGATATAAATTTTGCCACACCAGGTCAGCTGTGCTACCAGCACTGTAGAGGCATAGGCCCTAACGAAGGGGGAGGTTAGTGTGTTGTGTAGGACCGAGGGATGACACAGGAGCTACTTTAACTGGATGTTTCCTGATATTTAAAGTATTTCATTCAGAAATAATGGCCGTCATTCCTTAATCAGAACAGCCATCATTTTGTATCACACAAAGATTATTATACAGAAGTGTATTAAAGTAGTTTTGAAGTCTTTGCATTTTCGTTCTGCTCTGAAATAGTGAGCTTTCTGGTAGTGAAAGCACTTTGTTCCAAAACAAATCTGTAAAACTATGTCTAGAGTAAATTACTTGACAGCATTTCCCTAGCAGGCTTGGAAAGCTGTGAGAGATATGTGCTAGAAAAAGGCCTGGCTGATCTGCATACTGGGAGGTACATGGCTACATGTTGGGATTTCCAAAGCACCTCTGCAAGACTGACCACATCTCCTCAGGGTGGACTGCGGGGCCACCTCCTTTCTGCTGCTCCTGAATGTCAGTACTCAGGGGTTTCTGACTGTTCTCAAGAGAGCATATTCATAACAGGGTATCTTTCAATCCATGTGTGAACCTAGCCAACCCTGTCATACAATATTCACTACACTTTACTCAAAACTTTCACTAAATAAGAAATTATCTATTTTCCCATGAGTTCCCTAAGTTCCTTCTAGGAACTTCATCGGTATCATCTGTGTCTCAAAACAAAGCACCTCTGGCTGTACTGATGAGATCCCCTGTTAGGTAATAAGGCATAAGTACTTCCCTTTGAATCCGAGTCAACAGTGCTTCCAGCTGAACATGGGCCAGCAGCATGCCCTGGCAGACAGAAGGGCCAACCATACCCTGTGGTGCATTAGGCACAGCACAGCCAGCCAAGGGAAGGGATTGTCCTGCTCTGCTCTGCGCTGGTGCAGCCTCACCTCAAGTACTGGGTGAAGTTTTGGGCACCACAGTGTAATACGGACATAAAATTATTGGAGAGTGTCCAAAGGAGGGCTACAAAGGGTGTAGAGGGGAAGAAATATGAAGAGCAGCTGGGGTCCCTTGGTTTGCTCAGCCCAGAGCAGAGCAGGCTGAGGGGAGGCCTGATGGCAGCCTGCAGCTCCCTCACGAGGGAGGCGGAGGGGCAGGCGCTGAGCTCTGCTCTCTGGGGACAGCGACATGACCCAAGGGAACGGCATGGAGCTGGGACAGGGGAGGGTCAGGCTGGGGGTTAGGGAAAGGTTCTGCACCCAGAGGGTGGTCAGGCACTGGGACAGGCTCCCCAGGGCAGTGGTCATGGCACTGAGTCTGCTAGAGTTCAAGAAGTGTTTGGACAATGCTCTCAGATGTATGGTCTGATCTTTGGGTGGCCATTTGTGGAGCCAGGAGTTAAACTTGATGATCCTTGTGGGTTCCTTCCAACTTGGGATATTCTATGATTCTATGATTTAGCATATGGGCTCTGAAGCATAACAATATTAAAGACAAAATTTCTGAATTCCTTTAATTTGGGGTGTCTCAGTGATTAAATGTCCAACAAGAAACACCTGGGGTTTGATTTCACTGAGCTGTTGATGATCTACCACTTGTTCAAATTTCATCTACAGTGAGAACTGTCAGTGCTACACAGACACTTATACCCTGATTTTCAGAAGTGTAGCCAAGGAAGAAATTATTTTCCTATCTATTAAAGCTTTATCAAAATATCATTTTTCCTCATCCAAGTAGTGAAAATTATTTGAAACATTACCTAAGAGACTATCACGATAGGAATTGAGAGGGTAGTCCAATCTTTTGCCTAAGACAGTAAAAGCCTGAGTTTCAAGTTGCTGCTCTGAACCTGACAATTCAAACCTACGTCTCTTCTGTAAGTTCCCTACACCACAGTATTGGTCATCATAGGGTGGTACTATCTCTTTCTCTTATTTAAAAAAGAAATTCCATATTGAACCTGAGACTTTCCATCAAAAGTGAAGGGAAATCCAATCCTATTAAAAAAAGTTTTGATAAGGCAGCACTGTCTATTGACCCTTTTCTTCCTTCTTACCTTTGCCAGAATGTTTCACAAAAATAATCTAAATCTGAATTAGCTCTTATCTTAAGCTTGGCAGATGAAAAAGCACTTCCAGAGGCCAGTTATCACACAGGAATAGAAACCAGTTCTCATAAGTTTTGGTGAGACATATAACCACAAAAGACCATCTGCCATCTTTCTGATGCCCTTTCTGGTGTGCAAGAACATAGCACTATACACCTCCTAACTTTGGCAAGTCCTACTGCTGGGGGAAGGGTTCCCAATGTCAGCTTCATTCATTAAAAGTCCACATTCCTTCTTTGAAAATGTTCCAGCCTAAGATCCCATGAGGCAAAGACTCAAGGAAAAATTAAACTGGAGAGAAGGGTCCTAAATCTCATCCTTAATGGAGATGGAGTGAAGACAGGAAGAGTGATGTGACTTGAACAACTCAAGGGTGTTCAAATTGTTTTGAGCATTTTGAAGATATTTAAAGGACTTCTAGGGAAAACAAACAAAAAGACCCCTACAATTTATTAAAAAAAAAAAAAAAGTAAAATGCTAGTATGTGATGTGACTTGTACGTAATACATGTGTAACTAACATTTAGGGATAATGGAGCTGGAAAAAAAAGAAGAATTGTATGATAAATTATACATATTTCTGTAATAATATAAATCTATAGTAACATAGATCCAAAGAGGCACAACATCTGTTAAGAAATTCAAGCTTTAATAAAAATATAAGGACATTTTTGCCTCTGTATTTTAACTAGAGGGAAGAAAAAAGGCTAGCTTTCTCCTAAATTTCTCTGCCCTCTCACCCACAACATCTCAATCTCCAGTGAGCACACATAGATCATGTCTGCCTTGGAACACAGCAGTGCAACAGAAGAATTAAAATTAACAGATGAGTCCAAGGAACAAAAACAGCTAACAAATGTATCTTGTTAGACTGCTGTCAGAGAACAAGATTTTTATCAGAAATGCTGTTTTTCAGAGGACACCAGGATAATTTCCTCCTAATAAATTTCCATCTTATTGAGAGCGGCTAACATTCTGCCAGTCAGAGGGAATCTCCCAAGGGTATGGCTCGCACAGCTCTCCTACCACTGGATTAGATGTATGCACACGTTTTAAAATACAGTAAGTACAGAGTGCCTATAAAAGTGCATAGAGGTGTTTTTAAAAACACACATCAGTGTTAGAAGTTTGCCCCTTTTTAAAACAGATTCAATACTTTGTTTATTGCAGTCTTTTCCCCTGAATTCAGAGGAAATGAGTGTGCATAATTCCACATTCCCTGTAAGGCAAAAGGAGAACATTGGTCTAAATAGTTTGTGGTGTTGTCTTGTAATTTCCATGAATCAAAGCATATTTTTTTTTAGTTCCTCACCTATAATTTTTCATAAATATCTATCCTTTCCCTTTAAAAATATTTAGAGGGAAAAAAGAACTGTGTGTCATAGGGTATTAGCTGATTAGTTCATTCAAACAGTGCTAATTATAGGTTTAATTGCTTAAATGTGAAAGTCATTTATTTAAATTAGCTGCATCAAACATACAGTATGCTCAAAAACTGAAACATTTTGGTACTGGGAACCAGGGTTATTTTCTGTAAACAGAACATGCAAACTATAAGATGAGAAACAATGTGCCTCTATGTACTGATCAGCAAACTCATTTAAACCCCAAACTCCCTCCTCCCCTGCCTCTGGGGTCGGAGAACAGCCTCATTTGAACAATGACTAATGGAATGTACTGAAATGTGCGGAGGGTTGAAAGGAGAAATACTATTCAAGCCAACAAACTCATTTCATTTGTGATTTAGAGGGGCACTGCACCTTTCCCCTGAACTCCTCCTGAGAAGGAATGAATAGGCATCTCAAGGTTATGTAAAAACTGGTATTTTGGGTGAAAAGTGTATTAGTTTTTAGAATAATAAATTAAGAAATAAATAAAGGTTTCTTATGCCATAAAAATTCCGCAGGGAAAAGATATTTAAACTGCAACAAAAAGGTAGCCAGAGCTGTAGTGACTATAGGTATGACAGAAAGAGTTTGACTGTGTATTAAAAAATATTTGAATTAAATACACAAGAGATGGGCTCAGCTTTTTAATCTGAAAAAAAAAAAAAAAAGAAAAAAAAAGAACCGTTAAAAAAAAAAAAAAAAGAGAAAGAAGAGATTTTTAAAGAAGAGAAAACATTAGACAATTAACATACTGAAGAATGCCTTGCTGCCAATCCCTCCATCTTCCTGTGTTGACAAAGGAATGCATATATACATACAGATAAACGTTCATTTTTTAAGAAGGAATTTTTCTGAGGAACAAAGAGATTCAAAAGAGCTAGATTCCCCAGACATATCAGTTTTCATGTTCTGTATCTCTGTTCCGTCTGTAATCAAGTTGTATCTGAATGTTATTGCATTTTTCTAAACCTTCAAGTTGATATTAAGCTCCAGTGTTCTCAACAACATTATGGAAGTACACACGACAGCAGCAGCAAAGGCTGCTGGATGCAGAAAGCTCCTCTTAATTTAATAAGGGTTTTTAAACCAAACGCTATGCACCATTGACTATGCAGGAAAGCTATTTTTTGCTGCAAAAGTTCCCAGCTCATGAATATCCTTGTACGCTCCTCTGTGCACAGCCTCTCTCAGTGCCCCCTTTTCCTGCTGAGAGGGTCAGATGGCCACAGGAGAGCCTGACCCCCTGTTTACATTTCACTGTGCAGATTACACAGTGAAGAATAATACTACAGCTGGTTACTGCTTACAATTATTTATTTTAAAGGAAAAAAAAGGCACAAACCTTTACAACCTGAACTTATATAAATCCATCTGTTTCTTTATCTTTCCATGCAACTTGCTATTTATTTTTTACTTCTAAATTTTATATATCCAATCATTACAAGCTCAGAGCTTCGTTTTTGTGTGGGGGGAATGGTTGTACTTCTGCTCCATGTAATGCAACATCTTAACTTGTAAAGTAAAAAATGTTTAGGAAATAGTATGGTCGTATTTTTGGCAAGCAAACAAAGGTGGGGAGTAGGTACAATTCTAACATCATGCAGCAATGAGTGATGGAGAAAGCAATTTGCTCCTATGCTGGGGTCTTAGCCAATAGTTTCATCTCTAATTTTTAGGGACCCTTGCTCTCCTGACGTACACAGATGCCCCAACAGAGAAACAGACTTTGGGATGTCTTCAGCAGAAATACACTTAAACATAATAACATGCACAAAAAAAGTACCAAAAAAAAATAGTATTGCAAATTTAGAAAGTCAGTTGTGGATAGTTTTCACTGAGATTAAATCTAAATTGAGTGGATTTCCAACGTGATCAGGAACAGCATGTTAAGGGAGAGAGTTGGAGACGTATCCTCAGGGGATTTATGTGGTTATACCTCCAGATGATCCCAGGGCAGTTTGAAAATGAGATACAAAGGGCTCAATTCTGCCCTCATTTACACAGCACTTAACTCTGATTTTCATGGCATTTAAACAAGAATGTCATGTAAAGTGTCTTGATCATTGAAAATGGTGCCAAATACATATTCTCCCCTCCAGATTATTGCATGCAATTCAGATCATGGTACATTTACATGAGTAGAGATGGCCTTTAGAAAAGAGGTACAGAGATTAAAATAGAGGTTGCAAGGAAACTAATCGGAATTGCCCTATTTCTTAGATACTTAGCCAAAATAACCAAGCAAATTACAGTTTCCTTAGCAGCTTGTTTACAGTTGTATTTGTCAGAAGAAAGTGCTATTTATATACTAGATATACTTCATAAAAATGCCCAGGATCCAAATGCCACGTTCAGAATGCTGTCCTTTAAGACTATCATCTAATTTGTTAATATATGTAAATCTATAATATGGACAGTAAGAGGGAAGGAAGAGGGATGCGTCACGTCTTCCATTCATCATATGATATCGTGGTAATATGTCTCCTCATTCTAAGGTGTTTTAAAAGCTTAGCTTTTCCCAGTTACAGAGAGTTATGTTGCCCTCTGGATAAAAGATGGAGAAATACATCCTAATGCTGACTTTTCAAGGACCACTATTATCCAACATAATAGATACATTGTATGCAAGTGCCCACTTCTCTGTGCGGGTGCCTGCTATGAAGGTCCCTGTTTTACCTTATTCCCATGTAAAAACATCCTCAGCCACTTAAGTGAACACAAGATGGAGAGCCGAAAGGTGTTAGGGTATGTTGTACTTGTGATATTTTAGTTGTTGCCTTTAATAACTCCTAATTAAACACCATACCTAAATTAAAGTGTGATACCAACAGTTGTGGTCCTGTTCTGGATGGGACCCTTCTACGAAAATAACCATAAGATTCTGTGAAGAGACATGCTACAGGTATCCTTCAAAATCAAAAACAACTATGAATAATATGATAAGGTCACAAGTCTCTTCTCAAAAATTTTCTTGTTTGTTTCGTTTTTGATACTTCCTCAGGCTATGAATTTAAGGTGCCAGGCAAAAGAGTGGGCTAATCCAGCAAGTTCTCTTGTCCAGTTTTATGCATTCACATTGCTGTCTTTGAACACTGTCAGCTGAACTAAGGGAAGGATATTACTCTGAGGGCTGGCTCAGGCTCAAACCTGAAAACTCGGTGTCTGAAACTTAGCAGAAGCTAAGCAGAATTTACAAGTATGGGCAAGACGAAAACTTCGTCTCAAGGCTCAGGTTCCTGCTCAGAACATAAAGAAGAGCCTTTAATGAATCAAAACCCTCACTGATACACATTTTGACAAATTTCAATTTATGTCTATTTTTTTTTAAAGTTGTTTGTTGCATATTTGGCAACCTTAGAATTATGTTTTGTTTGGGAAATAGATAAAGATAATGCAACATGAATGTACTCATTTACTCAGCACGATGCGCTACAGCAGCAGAAGCAGTTTGTACCCCTCTGTTTTCAATCTCTGCAAGTAATGCAGCAAATAGATTGTATGATGCATTATAAATTATATGATACATAATAGTGATTATCATCACTACCCAAAATAATACAGAACGTAACAAGAAACTACTAGCAAATATTCTGTGAAAGCCAACTTTGAAATTTTGTGTCAATTTATTCTACCAGTTAGTCCTAAAATAAAAGGCCAGAAAAAATACTATGTAGTCTACCTACAATCAAAACAAAACCCAACACTTCTGTTATAAAATTGCTAAAACTAACAGCCAAAGATCTATTTTACCACCATATCTTGAACAGTATGTATACCTGTGATACTAAAACCTTATTTGAAATAGTTCATAGACAAGTGTAAAAAAGGCAAAATCACAACACCATAATTTTCTCTCCAACCTACAGGCTGAACTTGCTGACGATGTTCAGTGAATACCTTTTTTTTTTTTTTTTTTCTTCCCTTTGAATTCTCCTTGTGCACTTACAACTAAAGCAATGCAGATATATTTCAAAATAAAAATGATGCCCACCAGGACAGGAGAAGGCGTTAACTTTTCTTCCCCAGCTCAATTCATTTTCAATTTGGATTTGCTGTGAGTTCTGTAAGAGAGATTAGAGGGATTCCTGCTGTAGCAATTTCTCCTGCAAGGCACCTTTATGTGTGCTATAAAATGACCAAAAGATGGTGTAAGTTTGTAGTGAACATATGGTCTTCTTTTCCACATATTGTCTAAGAATTTGTACAAACAAAGGACCTATATTTCACTTCCTAAAAGCTTTTTCTTTTATAGAAATGAAAAAGTTGGTCAAAACCTAGGCTAGCAAGGGTGTCTGGTACTACTTTCTTAGTCAGGGAGTGCTGACTGCATTTTTATATCTCTAAACGTTATTAACTTTACTGACATCAAAGAAGGCTCATACCCTTAACACAATATGAAAAAAATAAGGTATCTAGCTGTACTGGCCTCATGTTTCATTGTGCTATCACATCACAAGCTGCTGCACTGATAGAAGAAATCACATATCCTCTACAAGAAAAAAAAAAAAAAAAAAAAAAAAAGAGAGAGAGAGAAGAGAAATGTATGTATAAAAGTCTTTGAAAGTTCTGTAAATGCACATTAGGCACTGACTGCATTTCACTAGCACAATACAAGCTGCTTTGACAGCAAAGTCACAAAGTCATGTATCTTTAGCAAAGACAATAGAGAAGAGAGAATTTAAAGTTGCCATTAGGGAGCACAAGTGAATAAAGAGTAGTGTTTCTAGTGGGGTCTTCCTTTGAATTTTTAAAGCATGACAATATTACTAGAGCACCAGCTGTTCCCACCAGCCATACTGCACACAAGTAGCATGGTCATTCCTAAAAATATGCCCATCAAATCATCAATGCCTTAATTAACCCAATTCTTATCTCAAAGACTAGCAAAAGGAAAAGAAAAATAACATGAAAGAACACCAATTCAAAGACTTGCACTATGATAGAAGCATAACTGGCACAAGAAAAATAAGAGTTTTTCTTGTTGCAGACAGCAACCTCCAGGCAGGCTACAGCTTCCCCAGCTAACTTCTCATCGACCTGTTGGGACCCAGATATGGGCAACTTCCCTCTCAGTTAGGGAGACAAAGCACGGGTGGAAGCAGATAGCTATCTGCCTCCAAAAATCACTTGTAGGCAATTATATACAGAGAGACATTTTTGAACTGGAGGGTAGGAAACATAGGACAAGTGGGTTTGTTTAGTTTTGGTTTTCTGCAATATCTATCACAAATATGGAACACAAGCCACACGTTAATTTAATAAACTCGTAGGTATTATGACTGTCCTGGTTATGTGCATGTATACTTTTTAATACAACAGGGCTTGTTGGAAACCATATCACTATGTTCCTGTAATGCAACTCAAATCACGGTCACTGGGTTAGGGCATATGCCTCAGGTATGTGTGTGTGTATGTGATATATCAAAAATACCTCGCGTTTTATTGCCAGGTATAATAACCTTTCACAAACACTGGACAAAAGCGTGTATGGAGGTAGTAGCACTTCAGTGGAACTGGCAGATTGCAACTCATCTACTGGTGTAACATGATACGTGTTTTCTATTTAATGTGTTGGGAGAAATCTAAACACAGTTAAGATTTTTATTTTTATTACTTTCATTTTCCCCTTTCCCAACGTTCTTTCAGTAGCACAAGCACTGAAAGCTGAACAAAACCCATAATGTGATGTTTAAAATAGTTACCGTTTTTCAGGGGTATTTTTTAGGAGGTGGCAGAGATTGAGAGATTGTTTTCTAAATTAACAGTCCAAGATTTATGGGCAATTTGAGTGGTACCTGGAAAATCGAAGGAGTGGGAAGGAGAGAAAGAAGTAATGGTGTTGTATTCCAAGGTAGAAATAAAAAGCTTCTGTTGTCAAATTCTTATTACCAAGATTTAATACTTTTGCTTATTTATTTGGGCAAATAGTTAAAGTTTCTCATCTCAGTCTTGAAATATGGCTTGAAAAACCTGGATTAGGTTAACGGGTCCAACTGATCCTCTGTTGAGGTAGAAACAGGAAAAAATGTCACATCCCTTGACTACTGCACTGATACCTGAAATTCTGCAGCTAGCATGGAGTGGCGTGGCATACGAGCTAAAACACAAGCCTTACTACCTCAACTATAATGCTAAAGGAAATATTTAATATCCATATGTTTAGACTGCTAAGAGGTCCCAGGTAATATGGACCCAAGGGTTCAGGCTGCTATAAGTTAGCTCTCCCTGTACCAATCCCACCGCTCAATCAAATGAAAAGCAGCTTGGTCTGGCAGCTGGCTTCAGAGCCTAGACCTCTCCCAAAGGCAACCTAAAGATACTGGGTTATTCTACAGAGGGTTCCTGTGGCATACTCAGGGCTATCTTGTTACATATGGAGAATCACCTACAGTCATACAGGAAGCACCAATGCTAACGCTGTGTGTCTTCTAAGGCTCTCCCCACAGAAAAAGCTTGTGCTTTGCTTAGTGGAGATTCAGAGTTGCAGTCACTGCTGCTTTTCACATATGCATATTGTTAAACATTTACGTTAGAGAGGATGGGGTCAAAGAACAATGCCTTGCAACTGGAGCAGAAGGCAGTGAGGTCTATGGGGATTATTTTTAATTTCCAGAGTTCATTCCAGTGTGAGATCAGCCCTGGAGAAAGTTTTCCTCTCCACAGGGATGAGTTTTCCCCTTAGCACAGAATGCTCCATTTTTCAGAGAAATGTAGTGATCAACAAATGCTTTCTGTATCTTTTACATATCCCAGACAAGGCAATGAAGTATGCTGAAGATAAGCAATGTCTTCCTGAATCTGATTTAAAATCTACATGGAAGCCAGTGAAAGCATCAGAGGACAGATCTGATACTCTCACAGTAGGTTGTATAGCTGAGAATACATGTTTTAAAGAGTCTCTGTTCTCGGAGGCTTTTACATGCTGAAGATATCATAACGGGTATAATACATGTTCAGAGTTCATATAATAGTAACAAATGTACCAGTATCTGAGCGTAGATCCTCAGCTGGAGATGACAGCCAGTATTACATGCATAAACCATGTCCTAGAAGTTTTAGCATCAGCAAAGCAAACGTAATTTTTCCTGAAAATAATCCTTTATAACGTAAGTAAAGCCTAGGTAAGGCCACTCAAATTCTATGAAAATGAACATAGCAATTTCTGAAATCATCTAAGTATTTCATTATTTTTTCATGCTTCAAATTTCAGCTTTCCTTCAAATTCACATTCAATGCCTGGTACATTTTAACTTGAAGACTTTACATCTAACAGATTACTATCTCTAGCTGCCTTGTTATTTATTTAAAACTTGTCAATAACTAAATAAATCCATAGCTATTTATTGAAGGAAAAAAGAGCCAGAAATATTTATTTTAAAATAATAAATTTCAGCCATTTAAAAGCATACATCTGATTTTATATTTACACCACAGTGTAAGCACCTTTTTGTAGCATTATGTTTAAACATCATAAAAAAAATCCCAGCAATTTATTTTACAATATACCCACATATCTTAGAATTTATAGATAAAATATTTCATTTTGTTTTTCTCAGTGTCCAGAAGGAATAAACAGGTTATGAAGTGTCTACACTTGCATCCTTGTAAAAATAGCATATTAGAAAAACACCTTATACTTTCAGATGTTTCAGAGAACATTTCTTCAGAGTTGAAGCTGACAATTAAACAGAGGATTCTGGAAACTAGTCCAAAGAAATAGTTCATCTATAACACACAGAGTTGTGCTAGAAACTAGCTACATGTGACCTATTTATTATTTGTCCTTTATATTTGGGCGAATATACCCAGTCATATTTATTCAGGAAGTACAGAGTAAGTACAGAGTACAGTAGTTGTTTTAAACTGAATTGATGTAGGTTTCATGCCTACTCTGTGTACAGAAAATGTCTCACAGTGTCGCCAGTGGACAAAATTACAGCATGAACTGCAATGAAGAACCCGGACAAATGAGCTCTGAGCAGTTGAGTTGCCCTTTTTTTCTGCTAGTATCAGAAATTCACTTTATAGTAGTGGCAGCAACTGCCTATTTATTTTAGCTGATCCAAATAATGTATCACTGGCTAATTAGGAAAGAGATATTTCCTAACAATCTTGCAGACAGAGTTTACTAAATGGTTTCATTTACTATTCAGTATAGTTAAAATTTTAGTACTTTTGATATGGTACCAAATAGGCTTAAACAATTGTGACAGCTGGGAAGAGGCAGGCTATTTTTTTTTTTTTTTGACTATTTTGCAAGCTTCAATTAAATACCCGCAGTTGAGGCACTCCCATAAATAATCATAAAACTCTTCTACAGTAGAAAATAGAGCCAAAATAATGTTATTTCTTGAAACAAGAAGTTGCAAGAAAGTTTAGACTAATTAAAAACAATCTGAAATATCCTCTTTTTCATAGGTTCAGGCACTGTGGGAAAAGGAACGCAAATTGGAAGGCAGGAAATGGCCTCTTACATGCACACATACACAAGCCACAAACACTATTACAAACACTAGCTGTTGAGCAACATATAGATCATCATTAATGCCATTAAGTGTATCTCAAAGCCTTTCCCAAGGGGCCCACTTTGTCAGAACAACAACAAGATAAAAATATGGGTGCCAGTTCATGTGGGGAAGTGGATTATGCTGGAATAGTGAAAGGGATTGCTGACCCACCTTACTCAGAAATCCATGTCCCCAGAGCATGGGCACACAGAAGTACCAGGCTGCCATAGTTTACAGACAAGATTTTAAACTGAATGTCAACTGGAGACTTTTGTAAACAAGATCTTGCCCCACAATTAGAAAAACGAACCCAACACCTGAACTAGAATGGATTCAAACCTCTGGAAGACAGCTGTCTTTGGTCATCTCACAGAGATTTTGCTGTTCTTAGTGTTCTGTCTCCTACAGAGAACAGTAAAACCAAAGCCCTACTGTGTGTGTGCATAACCAGTGGCAGCTGTTTTGGAAAGCCTAGGCTAAGAAGCCTGGACATCAGAAGAGACTGGTAAGTTAGTCCTTGATAAAATAGCAAAGCTGTTGGTCCTTGTTTGCATTTGTCAGGCCAAGAGAATGGGAAGTAACTGTGACAAGATGGAAACTTTTTTTTGCTTTTCTCCTTGTATCTAAACTGGTAAAGTTTACTTACTTTATATAACTCATGAGAAATTCAATCACAAAGCAAGCTTTTCCTTGTAGCTCCATGTCCAAGGGATTGCTTAGCCCTTGTCTTTGCTGAGATTCTGATAGGCTGGGTAAAATAACTGCAAAAAGATGTTCTCAGTGAATGGAAACTTGCTGCAAACTGCACTTTAATAGGGAAACAAATTGGTTTGGTCACAAAGATTGGAAAAAAACCTTTGTGTCTAAAAATGTTGATTATTTATTTTCAAAATAGCTTTTTTACTTTGAGATGTGACTTATCATTCAAAAGAAGATAAACTATTCAAAATAAAATTAAATGCTTTATCCCAGTTTCATCTCTCAGTTTTAATTATTTATTTCACCAAGAACAGACAAATTCTTGTTTGAATTCTGTAACAGACCTCAAAAATCAGTTAGTTGTCTAGCCCACTTAAAATCTTATAGGCATTGCCAGAGAGAAGAAGTTCAGCAACACAACTAAGAGCACAGGAAAAATCTGTAACTAGTTTCCATAATGTGGACAAATTAATACATGTTCTCCCAGTGTTCTGTATTGCCACTAGACTGTGGCATCAAACACAATACAAGAAATTGAAGAGCAGGAAGAGCCAAGAGTGTCGTCCTAAGCAAAGATGCTCCCCATCATCTCTGGCATACAAGACTAGCCAAAACTGAGCATTCGGAGATATGCATAGGGAGATTTGAAGGAAGACAGCAAAATGTGGTATATATCATGTTGTAAAACAAGTGACACTCATCCGCTAGCAAATTGCCAACATGTCATTCCTAATTTGCTGTCTAGTTTTACACTATCCATGCAGATAGATCAAGCCATTTTCACTAATATGTGTAGAACCTAGAGCAAAAACCATGTTAAATGCAAAAAGTATGAACTTGAATTTCTACTTTTACTGCTATAGCTCAGCTGCCCAGTTGTGTTTGGGAAACTTCACTTTCTCCATTTTGATGAAAATTTCATCTTCGAGCCATGAGAGCTCATGTCTGTTGTAAGATTTCCAAAATCTTAGAATTTGTCAAAAGTTTTACCAATGTATCTATTTGAATTCTCTTTGTCAAACATTGACACAAAGTTAATGTCATTCCAAATGTGTACACATCTTCCATAGGATGAATTCAAAACTGCAGTGACCAAAGAGCTGTAACATGAGAGTCAGCTCTAAAATATGTGAAGGAAATGAAGAAGAAAGTAATAAAACTACATAATGAGAGGATATTATAAAATATCCATTAGATTTAGGAATGTTTATTTTCATTATGTCTCTGATACTGGTTTAAAATGGGCCAAATCCAAATGTAGAAGCATATGCGTTCAAGAGAATTTTCTGTCTTTGGAGATTTCACTAACAGGAAAGCTTTAAGAGCCATTGAGTTAGTCCTTGGATTTTGAATTGATGTATGTGCCCTTTGCTTCTTTAAGATGATGCACAAACTACCTTAATTACTAAATAAAGCAGTTCAGATCTCAGAGAAGTATTATGTATTTGGCTTAAGGAAAGGGAATCTCATGAAGCAATCTAAATGCCTTCAGGTAATGCAAGTACAATTGCCAGTGAGTTACGTGCCTGCAATTCAGAGCAAATTTTGGGCTCATTTGATGCAATTAAGTATTAATTATTATTATTTATTTATTTATTTATTTTTCTCTCCTCCTAACAGGTCAGTAAGAAAAGGAAAAAAAAAAAAAAAAGCTGCACAATGATGCAGAACCTGTCCTCCTGCCCCCAAATGAACGAGACTATAGTCAGTCAGGCATAGTCTGTACCGCTTCCCCCTAAATAACAGGATTCTAGAAAATGATCACAACCACCATGTTTTGAAACAAGCTTCCACAAAATACTGCAAAACATGGTGGTATGAATTTGAACACTCCGCATACTGAAGTAAAATTGTCAGTGAGGTAGTGAGCCCATAAATACCTTCTGACAGAGTCTTACAAAGAAGGATGGCAGTGATCCATGGTGATTTCTCTGGTAGCAAGCAGTTTTCAGGCTTCCCATATGAAGAGTGAAGCCCGAAAAGAAGCTGACTGCAGAGTCCTCCTCCTCAGGGGTTCTGCAGATCAGCAGACAAGGCTGCATGAGAAATGCTGTAGCATCTGTGACGAAAGCAAACGTACCTAATAATAAAAGACTCCATTTTCAGTCAAGAAGCTATACTGTTCCATGTTTTTTGAAAAAGAAACAGAAATTCCAACTTTGTGAGATTCACCCCATAAATACACATAGCTCCCCACCTCCCCTCTACTGGGGATAATTTACCCCAATCTGACAAACATAATAAGGGCTAGAAAAGCCTTTATTTAACAGGTTGAAAATCCACAAGGCTTCCTTTCTGTCTGCCTTTTCCCCAGAAAGAAAATCGGAAATAAATTCCTTTTTAATCACAAAATTAGCTTCAGCAAAGCAAATGAATTTACACGTCTTTAAAAGATGGGAGAAGTTAAAATTCTCCCCTAACCTCCTTATACCTAAACATGTTTCATTCCAGGACAGTTGCATGCATTTCTTTCTTCCAACAGAGACCTTTTAATTCCTTATTGCTGTCACTTTCTTTTTATTTAAGAAGTGAAGCTGTGACAGTGAGTGGGTGTGGGAGCCATGTGACGGGAGGTTGTTCAGGCACAGTGAGCGGTGAAGATGAGCCAAGCTACCTGCAGGTGATGCTGGAGCTGTCCCCATGATAACCCAGCGACCTGCAGGTAGCAAGGCGTTCACATACTCCCCCTCTGGATGCTCAGCAGCAAACACATTAAAGCAGCCTGATCTCAGTTCTCCCCCTACCCCATATTGGTAAAGGATGTAGAAACTTTAAAAAAATGCAATTTTACTTTTTTTTTTTTTTTTTTTTTAACCACAGAGGTTTCTTAAAAAGATAAAAAAACACCATAAAGTACCACAGAGAGCATTTAATGCCTAAAGTACATCTTTCCTCTGTTCTCATTATGCTGTTTTGTTTTTGTCCTGAAAAGCCACAAAGCCGAGCATATGACAAAGGGAGATGAGGCACTGTCTGCAGGGGACAGACAGAACATGGCAGCACAATGCTATTTAGGAGAGGAAGCATGTGAAGGCAGGATTTTCTTTTTTGAAGGTTGGTATCTGGAACCTCATTTATCCCAAGGTTGGTTGGATGGTTGGTTTGCTTGTTTATTTATTTAATGCATCTTAGTCTAGTGAAAAATCACGGTGATGTTCCCAAAGCTGCCCCTCCGGGTTCTGCAGGAATCCATCCTGGCAGACGGATCTGCAGACTTGGAGGAAGTTCAAGTATTTTCCAGTATATCAACAAATATAACAAGAAATCCCACTATATTCTGAGTGATGCCATAATAATAAGTGAGGAAGAAAGTAGTAACGTTAGATAATCCCCATAGAAGACTAACTCTTTGATCTCCAACATTTACATGCATGCCTTTACACTTTATACATTGTAGGCATTTGATTTCTTACCAACAAAATAGAGCTACAACCTTCACTTGAATGTTCCAGAAATAAAACTCAGCTTGATCCAGTTATATGGCTTCCGAGCACTGAGGGAGAAAACTGAGGCCTCAGATGACCACGATGAGTAAATGAACAAGTTATCAGACAAATGCCAAGTACTAATAATGTCTATTTAGTTTAGCTGCTTCTAAATATTAAGTCAATTACGGCTCTGCTATCTCCACAAGAGTCAGCGCATTATCACGATTTTAATACTTTATCTCCAAACATGTAGGCAAGCCTGACACCAGGGGTTGTGTAGATAGGCAGCGTTAATAAGAACATTTTCATCGCCCTCTTTCTGACTGCAATCTGAACTAAACCTACTATTACAAATAAAATTTGCATCAATTCATGTGAATAAAACTCATTCTTTCCTGCGTCCTTGACCCCCCTAGGCCTAGATTTTCTTTTGATTTTTTTTTTTTTTCTGTCCGAGAAACGTTCACATACTTGAGCAAATGGGAAATAATGAAATAATGAGATCTGACCTCTCGCGATACTGCTTGTCTGGTTCCATAAGTGCATTTTCAGCAAGGGAGCCATTTCAATGGGTGTCAGTGTATCAGTGTAAAGGAAATGACTCACTAGGCTGGCTTATAGCTGCTTGTAACTACAGAGACTGTTAACTAAATCCTAAATAAATAGCAATAAATAATAGAGAATAAATCATGTTTCATTGCTAGCTCTAAAATCCAGTACATTTATTATTAAAATTAAATGGAAGCAAATAGTCTGAAAATCTCTGAGAATACTTTTTTTTTTTTTTTTTTTTTTTTTAAATGAAAGAACTGAAATTTTTGATAATCATCAAGGAAAGAAAGGAAGAAACAAAGAGAGAGAAAAAGCCAAAAGGAAGACGTTTTTCTAGGCAGCAACACCAGAGTTCTTTCACAGGCTCTAAATCACAGAGAACTCAGATTTAGCTGCTGAAAATGTATGTCTCCAGAATACCCCCCTCACCTTTCAAGATTTCAAGCACGGTTTATTCATGGTTGGGAGTAGCAGGAGTAAAATGAAGCAGTTAGAAGCAGGACACATTCCTGGTACATTATAATGCATATTATGCATTGTCTCAGCTTGACTGTGAACAACACACTTGAAAATGAACATCAGCTAATTAGTTGCATACCATATAGAAGGCTTGAGCCTATTTCATTTACTGCACAAATGATTTCAGACTTTTTTTCTGCAATACAGGAGAGGCATAGCCCTCCACCCCTTTCTTGGACTTGGAATTTTACACGTGACGTGCCCATGCATTCTGGAACAAAACAGAAACCCTGGAAAGCCACAGGCATAAAAATACTAAGAAGATAATTTCAGCTTCCTTTCTGCTTAAGCAAGTGTCTGAGAGAGAAACTGAAATGTGGTTCCTGCTAAACAAGTTTGCATCCACACCACAAATGGCACTGTAATGTAGACATACCCCAGGCAGCTGTAAAAGGGAAAAAAAAAATTAAAAAGCACATTGGTACCACACACTGTTTGACTGTAACAGCACGCGGTTTAGCTTCTCATCCATATGGATACCCCACACTGAAATCTGTGCTGCCATGGGTCCTCAAGCTCATCTCTGAGCTAGCTCACCCCCATTTAGTTCCCTTCACACTGCAGTTGAGCCTGCCATATACATACCCTAAGATTATGGTTTTACATGCTAAACTCCAGTTGTCAGCGCCATTCAAATGATGCCACCGATTTTGAAATGGAAGTGCTCCACTTTCCCCTCTGACAGACCACCGAAAGGATGGTGATGGCAGGGCAAAAAGTCTTCTGCTACCTCTGCACAATAGCTCTCCTGAGAGGCTGCTGGCTACTGGGAAGCTCTGCAAGCGCCGTAATATAAATATAAAGGGATGACAAGGTTCTGCCGTCTCCCCTCCTTGTCACTAATTGCGTACTTTCACAGCTCTCTCTGAGCCCTAAAACTCTGTAAACACCAGAAATGTGAAAGTTTTAGGAGATGACTAACAGCCTGATAAAAGTTGGAGTTACAGATTGGGAAATCGTAAAATGGAAATAACTTGTGACTGCAAGAGAGGCCTTTTTTTGGGGCGTCTCTACTGCTACTGTACAAGTCAGGCAAAGTCTGCAGCAAGTAGTGCTCAGCAGACACGAACTAAACCAGAGCCTGGATGATGTGTGGTACAGACTCTGTGGTGACCACCCAGCCCTCCTACCTAACACCTCCTAAAAGAACTAAACCTCAAATCTCCCCAAATCCTAGTGGGTGAGGTGTGTACTCTGGGAACTTCACCACTAAAACAGGCCTCACTTCGTCACATGTACACACCAATAATATGAATAAACGTTGCTGGATATCACTGTAATTGTATCAGATGGCCTGGCATTTGATTCTGTTGATGTTTACAGAGGTTCAGCAAATGACAAAGCTGATGACAGCAGTGCAATGAGGCCAGCATGTGACCATAGGTCACACTGTCCCTTCAAAAATGTAGCAGCATTTTTTATATAGAAATTGTTTGGGGGGGAGGAAAGGAGAGAGGAAAGCTTCATAAAGTTCATAGAGGAAATTCTGAATTGGAATACTTGATTTTTTTTTTTTATAAATTTCATTCATCAGTTAACAACAAAAGAATTATAATGGGGAACATAATTTAAAAAAATGAACTATTGTTGAAATATGGCTATCTGGAGCTAACATGAGATACTGCGCAGGGAAACAAAAGAAGCGATAAATTTATATTCCTGATCATCAGCTATACAGGGCTTGATCTAAGTCATAGCTGTTCTTGACAAGTGTCTCGCTGTAGATGTATATCTGGGGAGGATGGTCTATGAATAAAGGGAAATTCCTTCAATGCTTAAGTTAATTCAAATGCAATTTTTGGGGAAACTCATCAGACAATTAAGTCACTTTTGCCTCAAAAGAAGCCTTCTCTCAAATCAGGTCTGTGTTTTCCCACAAGTATGGGTACAATAAATAAAATGTAGCTCTTTCTAGCTTTGTTTGTAATGCATGTATAGAGATGAAAAAGGAAATATGCTTATGTTATGTTTAATGAATTTCAAAACTCTCTTTCTATTCCTAAAACTAAGGTACAACTTGACATCAGAGCTGTTTTACTGTTTATTCCTCAAGAATGACAGCAGATTGTAGTTGTCAGTCTGTTTTTTCTTTTCTTTTTTTTTTTTTTGAAGTACTTGTCTTTAAAATAAAATCTTTCAAAGCTAGAAAATGACATCTGAATTTCTTGTCCTTTGATTTCTCTCCCCTTGCTAATGCTCTCAGTTTTGTTGTCATGAGAACATACACACTAAACCCCCTAGAGTGAACCTTCACAGCACCTCCTTTGATACAGTAGATTGGACATTTCTTACTCTTTATCATTTGATCTCTGAAATTGTTTGTTAAGTTTTCCTCCAAAGGAATGTTTTTATTGATTGCTTCTATGGCTGTGAAACATATTTTCTATATTAACAGAAATGTTTGCATTTTCTCTTTGTAACTTCAGAGGTAGAACTCTAGTAACACAATTTTATTTCTTCTTCCAACTAATGTCTATATTAAGGATCTTCTAACCTTTAAGGCAGACATTTTCAAATCAATTATGTTGTTTTTCAAGAGGGAAGCTAGGGAAGAATTGAGAATCCAAGCTAAATTCTATTTACTCTTTCACAATTGTCAACACATTCACAAGTGATTGGCTTGGAAAAGTCTGGAAAACATGAACAGAGAAATATAATCGAGGAGTCTGAAATAGAAAAAATAAATTAAAGAGAGATACTGTATAAGAATAATAATATCTTCTAGCCATGATTTAACTGTTATAGTGGTGTTGTAGTGAAAAATACACAAAAAATAATCCATAAATATCTAATAGAGTTCAAAAAAAAAAAAAATAGAAATGAGCAGCAATAAATATTATCTGTTACATACTGATGGAATGAGAGAACTGGAAAGTAAAATATTGAGTATATTTTTCTGTATTGTTTATGTTGGATATAAAATCAGGAAAGGTCTCAAGAAGAATTTTTCCCTTATTAAGAAGTCTCAGGGACTTCAGAGTTTTGTGCATGCCTGTGATATTCTAATCACTACAGCTTAACAGCATTGATATTCATTAAAGTAAATGAAAACAGGTTTCCCGGGAGTAAGGAATGCAGGATTGGATTCACAATCTATCTGTTTGAAAAAAACCCTACTACAGAAAAGCAGTTCACATTGATCAGCTGTGATCTTTGCATCTTCTGTAATTATGTCAAGTAGAGCACACCTTATTTGGGAGTTGCACATACATAAATATTGACAGAACATGCTTTAAAACAGTCATTAACTCTTCTCCATGGAGAAGACAAAGGAAAAGTGAAGAAAGAGCTGTAATATTTTTGCAACATTTTCTTTGCCACTTATACAGCAACTTAATTGAAATCAATTATTTTCAAAGAGTCATAGACAAAGCTAATGTTGTTATGTTAAGCTTGGACTGGATAGGAGCAAGAAATGGCTCAAACACATGGAAGCAATAGCCAGAACACTACAGTCTCCTTCAGCCAATAACTTGAGCAATGTGTTCTGCTCTTCATCTCTCCTAAACTAAAAAAAGGCTTTTCCCATCAAAGATTGATATATATTTTTTTTTTCTTTTAATGTTAACATTCAGAGAATACAACTGCAAGGCACAAAAATGTACGTATAGGTTGTGGGTTTTTTTTGTGATTTGTTATTTTTATTTTAAACTGGACTGTATCAGGTACTTTTGTCTGTGTTTAGACTCATCATATAGTGTTCTTCTTTCAAACATGCATATGAAGGAAGGAGAAGGAATCAGTGGTGAGATCTCCAGCACAGAGCCTCCAGCCACTTTGACCGCGAAGGGAAATATCCACTTTGCACACTGAGCAGGGCTGTTCACTGCACTTCATCAAGGTTGGATTGTGAAGATGTAGCTCTGGTCTTTGTCCACTTTATATTTCATTTTTTCAGAACTATTTTGTTACATAGACTTCAGTCAGTAGCCATTTGTCAAATGTTACTAAAGCAATACACATAATTGTATGTGCTCTACATGTGGATGCAAGAAAAGGTGGATACAGATCTGGGTGTTAGAAAAGAGTTCCAACTGGTCTAAGCTGAACACAATCTTCAGTGCAGGGGAAAAAGTCTTTGATGTCTTTAATAGATAGAGAGGTTTTGGAGAAGAAGGGTTTACTTTAGGCTTAGGCTTCAATAGCACAATATTTTATTGCTTAAAATTCTATAGCATATACGTCTGGCCTGCATGGGCAAGAATCTTTAAAACTATTTTTTTTTTTTTTTTTTTTTTTTTTTTTTTTTTGCCACAAGCAAACTCACAAAACACTGTAAACATGAAGAAGTGTGCTACAGCCCCATCCAAGTATCGGTTGTTTTTATAATAATTACAAAATTATGAAACCTTCTTTTGTGGTAAGAATGAGGGCTCCCTGGTGAGAGTTTTAAAGACATGAAGACATTAGAAACATTTGCAGTCACTTCATTGATTTTTAAAAGAAACCTAAACAATGCAATTCTGTCAGCTAATTAAAATGCTTCTTTCCAGTTGCACTGAATTTCTTTTGGAGGATCATTACTTTCCTTGCAGCAAATTTTGGTACTCTGTTTTAAGGTTTCAGATTAAGGGAAGAAAAGTTGAGTGGAGACATAAAGCAACACCAGCACACACAGGAGCATGGACCTTTTTGATACAGACTGTTAAAACAAATACCATCAACTGAGCAAGGGCTTGAACGTTCTCTGATGAAAAAGTTAGTCTTACAGACTAGTACTTCTAGAAAGAATAATATCATAAACTGTACAAATAAAGGCAGTGATATTTATCTATCTCCTTATATTACACATTAAAAAGAAATATTTCGGAAGAATAAAGTTTAGAGTTCCAGTTACCCACTCTACATGTGGCAGCTTATGACCCTGGCATTGTGCAGTATTTCCTAGTATTAATTCTTATGGATATTGCCTAGGCACAAACATGATTAAAAAAAAACAACAACACTTCTCAAAGGTCACTGGGCAAAACATCTATTTTCTGTCCTAAGACATGAAATACAGAAAAGTGAAGAGGATGACTGAACCACTGACATAACAGAGGTATGGGACTTTCCAGACATGAATTCAACCCTGCTCTGCTCCAACAAGACAGACATGGCCAAATTTTTCAGATGCAGATAGATGTCTATTAAGTCTTCAGTGTACCTTAACATTTCAGCATTAAAAATAATAATGATAAATCCAATTTGATGCTCAACTTGCTTTGCTTCATCGAGTGTCTAGACACCTCTGGAAACCTGGAAACCTGTTACTTAGTCTCCAGGAGGGATCACGATATTACTTGATTTAGATGCTGAGACTCCTGAACAGTCATTTCAGAAATTCTAGAGTACAAGTCAGCATGGCTAAGCTAACAGCCTAACTTTTTTTTACAGCCCATTGTGGGATTCAAGTCAACAAAATGAGGCTACACTTAGACAATTAAAGCTGGACAGTAGAATGACATTCAGTTTTCAAAATCTAACTAATACTTTTCTAGAGAGCCCTCAGGCAGATTCACACATTAAAGAGTATGAAGCTCTGATTTTATAATAATGGGAACCACGAAAACCACTTTTGAAGAGTGTCCTCCATGAATATCTTAAATATAAAGACAGTGATCTCATTATAATATTTTAAAAATATATTAAAAGTTTAACCATGTATGATAGCACCAAAAATTATGATTTTTTAGATTGTTGCATTAACATTTCTGGATTGGAAGTGTATTTATTAATAAAAAAAAAACCAACAACAACAACAAAAAAAACAACAACAACAAAAAGCATTTGCAGTTCCAGCATTACCTGTTGCTCCCTAGTTTTGTGCAGAGCCATTCAGGACTCTCTTACGTGCACTCGCGGGTTACTAAACTTTGCTAAGATACTTGTAGAGGTATACAGATTGTGTCTATCCCTGTGCCAAAGCTCATGCACCAGCAAGGCTATCATCCTGGTGGTAATGGACAGTTGACTATAATTGCTTATTTTTTCTTAAGTATATAAGCTAGAGACAGCAAAGATGAGACAAAGGGAATGTCTCAGATGTGACCTTTTCAAAATGGGGAGCATTTCCATGGTTTTAATTAGAAGCCTAGGAATAAGAGTTAAGTAAGCTTGAAGATACCAGCTCTTTCAGCTGAGCCTGGTGAGCTGGTAGGAAACTTTTAGAAGCCTGCCTGCTTTACAGCACATAGGTTTTATAACCTCTCACTTCATTAAAAAATAAATAAATAAATAAATTAGAAGCCCCAAGGCAGCCACGTGTTTAGAAGCAATGAAAACCCAACCTGTCTACCTTGAAAGCATTTAAAGGCAAAAGTATTTGAGTTTACAATCCAGAAATGAAAGCACAGCAGAATGAATTAAAACATTGTTACTTTGCTCTAATCTATGTTGCTCTTCATAGCACAAATCTGAAGATGGAGAATTCACTGTTTCTTAATATTTAATAAAAATGATGAAGTTCAGTGAATTAGCTAGTGTTGTGACAAACCTATCTCATTACTACATCAAACTATGTAAACCTACAGTGGACCATTCCAGCAGAGTGAAAGACTATTAGCTGTACAAAAAAAAAGCTATCAGACAAAAAAAAACAGACAAGTCTGTGAATTTATGCAATTGGTTCAGAGGTTAAAGAAACTGCAACACAGTGCAGGGACAAGGCTGCACTTGAGGGTTTAGAAAACCTCCAAGGGAACTGAGAAGTTCATGGTCAGTTTCAAACCTTATCAGAGTTTAGGAGCTCTTCTTTTCAGTTTTAGACTGCTTTCTAGAAATAAAACCATGCTGCCAACACCTAACTTACGGTTCATTTTGGAAAATTGACCATCAGTACCAAGAGGAGAATTTCCTATTTCTCCCTGTTGGGTCCCTACTCATACACCTAGTTTCAACATGAATTGTGGAATGAAAAGAATGATAACTTTGTCTGAAAGCATAACCATTTCTGAGTCTTAATTTTAGATTGAACTGTTCACTTAAAAAAAAAAAAAAAGTAAAAAAATGTCTCTGTTTCAGTGGTCATTATCAGCTACATAAATATGTCTTAAGGTACAGGCCAGACATAGAAAAGTTACAATTTTTTGCTATCTTTGTAACATACAGCACAGGGCATGAATGACCACAAAGCAAACCACAGACATTTTTAATAAACACTTATCAATTGCAGAAATGTGTTAACCCCAGGTCTGTTTACAGTCTTGAGTTCATATAATGCAGACTTATATCACTTTCATCTTAGAAGAACTAGGTGAATAGAAGATTAAGTTAAAACATGCTAGATAACTAGTAAAATAAACTTTATTTAAATAACTCAAAATACATAAGCTTTATGTACCTGTATCTCCCCGTGTGTTTTTAAAATATATTTATGTATGTATTACTTGTTGTCTGCCACTCCTGGCAAGCACCCAGCATTGCTTGCCTGTAGGAAATGCTAAGCAACCCCTACCCCCATCACCAAATACCTGCTTGGCATAGCAGGATTGTTAGCAACATAGTAGGAAGTAGAGCAACATACTTCATATTAAGGATCTTCAGCTTCAAAGATACTCTTGAAAATGTGAATTGAACACTTACTTTGCATGCTTTGGAAGTTCTACTCCGTGTCTCTTGATCATCATCAAAGTTACCCTACAAAAATATTTCTCTCGATTTTAGATCAGTATTAGAACTAAACGGATTCTGTACAATATTTTAAAGACATTAAAGAGAGTGTTTCCTAGCATAAAATCTAGCTTGCTATAATACTGATTTTACGTTCTACATTTCTAACAATATTCATAAGCTTGCTTACTGAGAATGAGGGAAGAAAACGTTGTGGGGCAATGTAGTTTACAAAGTAAGACAACCCATGATAGGAACTCCTTCAGAATGTCTTTGTTAATTATTTTCAAGCTAAGCAACTGATCTGCTAGATATGGAATCTGCTGTAATGCTTCAGGAAATAAATGGGGGGTTCTTGTGTCTTCTACATGTCCTTTTCTCCCTTGTCCATCTTGCCATCAATCAAAGAGTGAACTTTGTAGAGGTTAGTTTTCAGTTTCTCCCACGTATTTCTACTCTCTGTACATGAATGTCTAGCAGACGTTAAAATACTGAACAATCAAAAGAAAGACTTTTTCATGCCAATTAAAATATTGAGGAATTTAAAAGTTATTGGAGGCAGTCATTTCCCACAATACTTCTGTTCTAAATGATCAGGTTATTTGGAAAATAAATCTTTCTGTAAAATTTAGGAGACAAGTGCTCTGTTTTGTGGCATTTTACCTAACATAAGGAGACATTCACATGGATCTAATGGGTATGCCAAACATAATAGAAAGATACATATTGGTGTATAAAGAACAGATTTGCTCTGATAGTTAAAATAAAGATACTCATTTAATGGAGTTTACAAAAAGAAATTGTGACCAATATAGTGTGGAGTTAAGACGGTAGACTTCAGGCCTAATTTTATAAATCTCATCAGAGATCTGTTTGCACACAGAAAAAATAATCTTAAACCCTTCTTTACTAGGTATTATCAAAACATATATCACTCTACATTTTTCAAAAGGAGGTTCATTTTTCTTGTGGTTCATTTTTTAAATTCAGGGTCAACATTGCTTTGGTATTTTGTAGAATTGTGAACACTAAATGGCTTTGTCTCTATTTTCAGCAAGGGAATCTGATAAAATCTGTATTCTACATTAGCTGAAAAGGGACACAGAGAGATATATAAGAAAGCTAGCAATGTCATATTAAAACTCCTTTAAGTGAATATCTAATTTAGGTAACTTTCAAAAAATTGCATCTGAAAAAAAAAAAATGTCAGTGTTATTTAGCTTAAGATGGGAAGCTGAACAGAAATTTAAATGACAGGGGTCTTTTTACAAAAAGATAGTGCCATTTTTTAGCAGAGACATTTCTCTTCACAAGTTTTTCAAATTATATGTTCTTGTGAAGGATGTTAAATGTCTGGGTTGTAAATTTCAAATTGTCACTGCATGATGAACTCCAAGATGGGGAAGGAAGGAAAGAATTACTTGTTTTTAATTCATGATGAACATAAGCTATTGAAAATTCATATTTCATTTGCGGATTTTGCTCTACATTCACAGGAGCTAGAAGTGCTACTTCAATGCTTACTAGCAGAAAAACACCAGTAAAATTTCTGAGTTATGTTGCTATTATTTCACCATTTTGAGGTAAAATTAAAGTTAGATGAAACTGAGCATTTCCACCTTTTAAGAAATTTTCAGTGTATAATTTTGGATGTCTGTTTGGTGTTAAACAAAATCTTTATGAGTAAAATCCAGTTATTTAATTCAGTATGACTGGTGCACAATGCATAGCACCAAAACAAATTAAAATATACCAGTTTAAGAAGCTAAACTCATTCTGATAGGACTCTATTGAGAACTTTTAAAATGAAAATTCATCAGTCCAGCTGATTTCCCATGCAAAGTTTCATTCTTGCAAAACATTAGTTTGAAAGAAAAAAACTTGGCCAACACCACAAAGAATGCCAAGCAGCCATGCTGACACAACACAATGAGATTCCACCTAAAAGTTTAGATCTGTAAAGGCTATGTAGAGTATATTAACATCAGCATGTTAAAGACTTGCTCAAAAATCTGGAGCATAACCTGGTTTTGCAGTACCGTAAATTGCAGGCATTTGGCAGGGAAAGGAGAAGGGCAGATTTTCCCTAAGGATCATAAGGAAAATTTGGGTAAAAAATGTGTATTGGGGTCTGCACCATCAGGATCAGACTTGAAAATATTAAACATTTCAGGGAACAGTGATCCTCTACACTGCTCAGTCAACCCATTCTATGAATTTGGGCAAGCATGATCTTTCTGTTCCTCAAGCTACCCACAGCCATTCCTTCTAGGGCCGCTTTAAAGCTCATTTAGCTTTTCTAAAGGACTCTAAATCTCCTGAAAAAAGATGCAAGCTATTGCATGCAGTCCAAATCGATCTTGGCTCAAGAGCTGTTTGTCTTGGAAACAGTGAAGTGTCCAGGCATGTTACTGCGAAAGCCCCATTCTTTGCAAGAGACTCAAAACAAAGTACTGCAGTAACATGGTGAAAGCAGCTAGTTTATTCTCTCGATTGTCTTGATAAGAGAAGTTGTAATTACTCTGCCAATAACAGGGGCTGATAGAAGAAAGGAAAAAATGGTTACTGTCAACAAAAGAAATAAATCCCAATTTACCACCATAGTAGAAAGTGATGGAGAGACTTCTGATGGATTAACCAATGCCTCTTTCCCCTCACTCTTCTTAGATAAAAAGCACAGTTATGCAAATTTATATTATATTATATATATTTTAAACAGAATTGTTAATGGATCTTTTATGTAGTGGAAATGTTGTGTACTCTAATTCAAAATGGAATTATGGAAACTAAGTAAAATTGCAAAACTGGGGTGGGGAGGGAAGGGAAATAAACTTGAACAAGTACCTCCCTGTACATCAGGTTCTGAAAAGCACAGTAAGTAGTTTTGTGCAGATATAAAATACAAGTATGTTTTACTTATAGCTGTGTTCCCCATGTCTTCACCTGAGGAATTCATCCCAGTGTACCAGAAAAAAAAAAAAAAAGTCACAGTAGCCTCATAGGCACCATTTGCTGCACACTCCTGGCAGTTTCCAAAATGTCTCAGAGGAGAACACATTCCTGCTGTCTACTGCACTCATCCTCTGCCTGAGATGCAAGTGGAACAATGCAAAGAGAACAATGCTACTCCTCTAACAAAGGCAACATTAAATACTGGCAAGGAAATAAGAAACAAAATATTCCCTTCAAACATGGGGAAGGCACGTAAGTTCTTTTTTTTTTTTTTTTTTTTTTTTTTCTGTGTGTTTTCTTGGTAAGTGTTTGTGTATCTCAGAGATTAAAAATGTAACACATACTTGCTTCAGTTGCTATGGTAATTCTGTTTTTTTTTTTTTTTTTTTTATTATTATTATTATTTTTTATTATTATTATTTAACTGAAGAGAACTGTAAACAGCTATATAAATGTCCAGAACACAAAACACAGCTTTGCCCCAGGCATCTTTTATTTACACATCTCTCTTTTCCAGCAAAACTTTATTATTGTTGTTTTTAATGAGTATGCGCACTCTATGCATTGAAGCAAAACTGAAGCAGAGAGGTACAGGAAATTGAATCCCCACTAATGAACAGCGTGGTATTTGAGGCTGTTTCAGAACCCAAATGTCACAAATGTTCAGGTGGAAATTATTTGTCATCGTATGAATCTGGAAATGGATGAAGAGTATTTGTCAGAGGAATCACAGCTGCAGTAGCACCAAGTCACCACTAGTGAAAAGGGATCCTTGTGGTACATCTCTTGGAGAGAGTCTCATGGAAACCTCAATGGCTCAACACGAGCACTTGCTGTCATGCCCACTGAAAGGTATATTACCATGTGTCAGAAGAGTTTGCAAATTAAAAGTAGCCAAAATCTTGAATAAGTTTACAGTTATTTTAGTCAGATTACCTAATTTAATATGGCACTGAGAATACCTGTCTGCTTTGGCAGGCATGGGCCTTAGGCAAGTATCATTAATAGGGGAAGATGTGCTTTTCTGGACAATTGGAGATACACAATTAAAAAAAAAAAAAAAAAAAAAAGCATTGAGAGTCAGTCTGGACATGAGGAAGGCATATATATCCCCAACACTGTTTTTTGTTGTTGTGTTGTTTGTTTGTTGTTTGTTTGTTTGTTTTATTTTGTTTGTTTTGTTTTTTACAACAAAAGATATTCAAGCACAACCACAGAACTGCAGAAGCATCCCTGTAGGTCGAGTCAGATCCATGTTCAGTGGCACCATGTTCTTTGCATCAAAGTGTAGAAATGTCTACATTGTCTGCCTGTGTGCTTTCAGTGCTTTTCAGGGAGAAGGGTGCAGTAGCACATAAACAGCAATCCATCAAAGTGTGGGTGGAGCAATGCTCAGGAGAGCAATTTTAACATGCGGAAAGATGCTGAATACTGAAGCCACAGGTTATGGAAGAACTGATTAAAATGAATGGTTGGGGCAAGACAAGGAGAAAGGTAAAATGTGAGACAGAAATCAGTAAGTAGAAAAGAAGGAAGGAACAAAGAAACAAGAAAGAAAAAAAAAAGAAGAAGAAAGGAAAAAAAGAAAGGGAAAAAGAAGGAAGGAAGGAATCAATAAAGAAATAAAGTTTTTCTTACAGGGTGTTTCATGGTTAGAGGGATATTGCACCTTTCTAATGTTTTCTGATGAGTGTTATCTTAGGTCTTGTACATCTGCCTTTTCTGCAGAAGCTTCAAACAAATTTGCTCTCCCCAGGACAGCCCCCAGACTGCAGTACTGGCACTACATTCGGAGTAGCTCCTGTGCACCTTGGTTTCCCCAGTTCCGTCCCCCAGCTTGGGTCCAAGCTGGTCTCCTTAACAGAAAAAGTTTCATTTAACAGAAGGAATGATTCCACTTTTTACAGATGTCAGTCTATTTGTATGTATATTTATGTGCCTTATCTAAAGGCACACCTTTAACTGAAAGGAGTACAGATTGGTCAATTTTATCTAGACAGCCCATGGATCCTCCAAAATAAATTTCCAATTTATTCTTTTGCCTTCTTGAATTTTCCAAAATTTTCCAAAGAAGCTTTTGAGGCTGGGTGAAACAAAAGTTAAAATTGACAAAACTATATGAGCAGAATCTCAGGGAAAATTGTTTAGGAAGAGGCTAAAGTGTGGCTTAGCTTTTTTTCTTATAGCTTATTTTCTCTTGACTCTTGCCCTAGTACGCTAAAGGTATAAGTTTTTATTACAAATTACCTATAGATAAGATGCCATATAAAATAAATACGTTAATGCAGATCAGCTCCACAGAGTGTGCTTTCTGTGTAAAACAGCAGTGCGGGTATTTTCGGAGCAATTAAGAGATATAAACCAAAGGGAGTTTACTTTCTCTTTCCTCATGAAGTTTCTGCATGGCTTCTCCATCTCACTAGTTTTATCAGACTGCAAAAGAATTAAGCCACACTTTTTTATTGCTTCCTCTTCACATGCCAGTTACTCAGTTGCTAAGGGAACATAAAATGCAGCTCCACACTCCAACATAGCAAGGTTCAGCTCTGCCTGCTAGGAGTGACACAGAAAACCAACTAGCTGAACAATGGCAGTATATTCTGAGAAAAATAAAAAGGAAATAAGTGACTGTCTTGTGTCTAAGAGAATCTCAAGCCATGGTTCTGAATGCCGTTCCAGGCTCTGCTGAGCCTGGTGTTACCTCTGTTTATTTTTCACTAGCTGTATCCTAGCTAGCTCCTTCCCGTAGCATCTCTTCCTCCTCTCTGCTCAGGACCACTTCAGCAGACCTGCGCTGATTTCGCAAAGGTGCAAGGAACTCACCCAACTGCTATCACAACCAGCAGCCTCTAGTCCCAACTTTGTGATTACAGCACAACTGATTACAGGCTACACCCTCAAGCATCAGCCTCTGTGCTGGTCCTCAGGATGCCTGCTCTCAGCCTGACTCCCCTCCTACCACCAGCCACAGTGAGAGCTCCTTGTTTGGGTGAAATTTTACCACTGACCACCCATGTGGAAAGATAAACACACAGAGTGGATGTGACTTATGATTCTTGGCCAAGCACTAAATATGAACAACCATTTGTTTTTTTGAAAATCAAATTACTGTACTGCTGATTCATTTCAAATATCAGTCAGTCTTCAGGCCAAAAATACTGCTGCTTGAAAGGCAGCAGCCCCAGTAAGGAAGTTTTTAGAGGCAGAATGAAAGACAGACTTGGAGGACTTGAAGCTGTGTGCTCCAAACTTGATTTTAGTATAATTAGGATATATTATTTGGTAAGCATTGACAATGTGGTCAGCTAAGTAGAAAACACAAATAGACTGAAGTTAATAAGGTCTCAAAGAAATGGCATCCAGGAAGCACATGCTTGCTCATGCCCCCACAAAAAGTGATCCAGACTTGTAAGCATATGCACATATGCTTATAAGAGGAACAGTGATGGCTTTTTATTGATGTTTATTGCTTTGGGTCTCTCAAAAGCAGCTAGATTTCAGGAGAGATTTGAATCTGTGTCATTAGCCAGTATCCCAAGAGCTAATAATGCCACTGGCAAGGGCAGGCTAGCTCAAGAACAACTATTTCTATTATCTTCAACATATTTATTGGTGGTTGAGACAAAATGAAAGGAACTTAATATATAACGATGCCTGTTCTTTCTTAATCAGGAACTGGGCAAACAAACAAGCAGAGACACCCACATAAATCATACTAGTACTTTACTGAAATAATGGCATTTGACATTTTTTGAACTCAGGAATGCATTGTGTGAGTTTATGTATTTTCTCTAGTGCTTAGAAGTCCTTCATGATAATCACAGACATTTTTCTTCTAATGTACAAGAATTCAAACATTTGTTACAAAATTTGAGTTTATGGCAATTAGAGCTCACATGGCCCTATAGCCTCATCTGCTTTTCCTGGATTCCAGTCTGCTTTATTCTATTTTAGCCTATCTGTTCCCAGATATAAACACATTAAATTACTTGAAAAATCAAACATAAAATTCCTGATCATGTGCTTAGCAAGAATCTTTGGTTTGTTCATTAAAAAATATATATACTCATTTCCTCTCAATCACAAAGAAAACAAGAAATGCTCGTGCCTGTACATAAAGTAGGCAGTAATTTAACAATCAATTAATCTATCTATGATATTTAAATGGAGTCAAACATATTAAGTGGTGCTGAGGAAACACACAATTCAGGAGATAAAAATACTGATATTTTGCTGCACTTATAATTCTGATCTACACTATTTATGGTCTTATGGCAATAAATTCTAAATTAGTTCTGGTTTTAATTACAAAAGAACAAGTTCAAACATGTATGGCAGGCATGATTTTATATTGATCATATCTATATAAAGGCATGTTTTTTCAATTTATAGCATTTCAAAGACAAAATTACTTAAGTTGATCCAGCATTCCTGGGGGTGAGTCAGTTGGTTGTTTTTTTAGGGATGGTGGGGGGATGTTTTTCTGCTTTACAATCATTACCAAGATAGTTTCCAGTACAATAACCGTAGTTAATGTCTGAAGCTTTCTCTTTGCTTTTACATCTATGTTGTTCAAATGTCAGTGATTTTAGCATGGAGTTTAACCTTTACACATTTTTCTCCTCTTGCTCCTGAAACCTTGCTAGTCTCTTTCCTCTGTTGGGTTTAGATGACACTGGACTAGAATGCATCACACTTGTACACACATTGCTGCTTGAATTCCTCCAAGGCATTTCGTGGCAAATCTACTGACTGGCATTGTTGTCTCAGTGCATACATACAGAACATCAGCTCTAAAAGCCTGTTCGATCACTTGGAGGAATGTTACAAACAAGGGCAGAAGCCACCTTCGTGTGGACCACAGTAACCTGGGAGGCGTTCAGAAGCTTTACTGATTCTTCACCAGAGTATCTGAGAATTAAGTGGAAAAATTCATTTCTGGTACAAAAGCCTGATGCAAAAAGCCACGTTAGCTAAGTAATACTAACATCTGAAAGCTCAGTTACAAGCACCAATCTTTTATGAATCATTCCTTCATTGGATAACCTCGAGCAAAGTCTTTTAAGATCAGATAAACCAATATATATAATATAAACCAATATTCCCCATACTAAAAAGAAAGTCCACTTCCCTTAATAAAATGCCATTCTGCAGTCTAGTATCTCATTTTTAATGCCAATCTTATCTCAGGTAAAATTGACCATTTTTAGGGCCTCAAAGTAGGAACCAAATGTTGTAAAGTAGTCCAACAGTTTTACGTTTTCAGTAAAGGGCAAGTAGAAATAACCTGAAGCCACCTATGAATCATTTCTACTTAACCACAACTATACAACAATTCTTTCATAACACTGTTTGTAGCTTTGTAGCCTAACAAATCTGAGTTGAATGGTTATCCTCTTTTCTGATAGAGAAATGAGGCAGAAATGAAATGGCTTCGCAGAGTCAGGAAGGTGCTGCAGACCAATGTAGTAATGCAATGCAAAGTCTTGTTCTGCTGCTTTACCCCTTGAGTCATGCTGCTTCCTTCAGGAATTGGAATGTTAATTACTGACCATGCGTGCCAGGGTGAATGCATTGCTCATGACTTCTGCCTATATAGTAGGGTTTGCTTTTCTTAAATAGTATTACACATTGCTGCCTTTCTGATACAGAGAACACAGCCAGGTTCTGAGTTTCTCTGTTCATTCTGGTGAAGAATCTTGATTGAAACCTCAATTAAAAAAAAAAAAAAAGAAAAAGAAAAAAAGGGCAGTTTATCAGCTGATGCTTACAGCATGCATTCCATGGGACTGGAAAACCTTATGATGTTTGATGGTAAATGGTTAGCATAGAAGTTTATTTAAACATGTCCAAGCCTCTCTGGTTCTGGAAGCTGTAAAACACATAAGGCAAGGCTTATGAAAAAGTTGTGTGTTAGGAGGATGAACAAAAAACCCAGACAGTACAAAGGAATGACTTTGCTTAGCGTAAAAGACAGGGAAAAGTTACCAGCCTGGGACCAGTCTAACACTGAAATTATCTGGAAGGGGATTTTCTTACTATGCTGCCATTTCTGAGTTTGGCTAGGTCCCATAGAAGCTGAAAAGAGCCCTTTTACACATTTTGATTCTTTCTGCTGCTGGGTTTCATCCACTCCCAGAAAAGAAGATCACACAATCCCACTGTTATCATCCCCAGAATACAGCATAAGCCCCTAAAATGAAAAAGAAGAATGCAGGAGACCAAGAGGACACTGTGAGTGGAGCCCCACTATTGCTTTTTTCCTGGCATTTCAGGTTATTCACTCGTTATAGCCATGCTTTGATACCTCATCCACTCAGGTACTATCAGTAAGTCTATGAGAATTTCTTGGAGTATGCATTATTGGGAAATATTTTCTTTAAGATTTCTATTGCTAAACTCTGAAAAGACACGGTGCTGATAAAGTTTAGTTCTCTCACAGAATATACTGTATGTTACTATAGTATAAGACAACACATGTTTCTGTTCTGCTGAAAGAAAACTCTTTTAAAACACTGTCTCTTTTTATATTGCTTACAAATCATTCCATCTTTCCCTACCAATGCATGTTACTAACTAAAACAGCAAGTTTTCAGTGATAATGCTTAACTGACAGGATTGTATTAACATATTTTGAAACAGATATGTATCCATAACATGCATTTAGAATTCAACTAAACCTCAATTGAAAGAGATCAAAAACCTCTTCTGAACTTAGTGGGAGTGGGATCAGGCCTTTCCTATACTTACTCTGCAACAACTGACATTTATATCACCCTGTGATAAACCTAAACCTAGTGAAATCAACAGAAAGGGACATTTCTCTTTCAGCAGAAAAGGACTTCAACGTAAGAACAGTTGGTCATTTATTCAAAGCTGGTAACTTGACATCATTTCAACAAATCATCAAAAAACAGGGTGGGAGAAGTGAGAAGTCATCTAGTCTATTCTCTGCTTCAGCAGAGGATCAAATATAACTACCACATTCCTGACAGATGTTTGCCCAATCTGCTCTTAAAAACTCCCAGTGACAGTAATTCCACAAAACTGTTATGCACTTTCTTCCCAAGCTAAATTATTTCTAGAGTAAGAAAAGAAACCCTAATATCTAACCTGAATATTTCTCTCTACAGTCTATGGCCAGTATTTTCCCCATCCACAGCAGACAAGGAGAACCTGTGCCTTAGGCAGGTCCTGTGTTTGTACTTGAAGGCTGTTTCTCTTTGCCATTGTTCCCCACCTTCTCTAAACAAACTTTGTATCTTTCAGTCTTTTGGTTCAGGACATTCACCTAATCTTTCTTGTTGTATCCCTCTGGATCTTCTCCAGCTGATCCACTTCTTTCTCAAAGTGTTACGCTTGTAAATGAACACAGCTCTCCAGCTGAGCCAACACCTGTGCTGACTAGCTCACAAAGCTGGGCTGACAATACTCATCTCTCTACACCCCAGTAAAAGACCTGACCTTTCCCCAGTAGTGTGCCATTGCTGACTTGTGCTATCCTCTTCTAAAAGTTCAGCTTGCAATGTACTGTACCTCCCAGAGCTCCAAGGCTGCATCTCAGCCTCTCATTCCTTAGCCTTTGTACAATTGTTCATCTCTAACCCTGGATTTCTCCTTCAACTACATCCCCCCACCCCCACCTCCACCCCCCCTTTTCTTTTTCAGATTACTTCCCAAGACCAGTTTGAATTGTATCTTCTCCTTACAAAAATAAATAATTAAATTAAATTAAATTAAAAAATTACAAGTTTCTCCCAGCTAGTCACTGTGTGAATTCAGTAAGTTTGCTGCTTATTCTGTCATTCGCTTCCTTTTTGAGAATCTGCAGCCCAGCCACACCCAGGAGAGATTCTTGCAGGGCCCTGCTCAGGATCTCCGCCTGGCTTAACTGAGCTATGCACGCTGCTTTCCAACCAGCCTTTATTCAGTTTTAGGGGTTTTATCCGGTCTGGGCCACAAGACAGTGACAACAGCCTGATTACAGTCCAGATGTATGACATCAATTTCTTCCATATTTACAATGTTTGTTATCTTATTAAGCAAAGAAATTAGACTAGTTTGACACATTTAGTTTATAAATCTATGTTAGCTCTTACTCTTTTCCTTGTTGTATGGTTGTTAATAAAACCTTAATTATTTGTTCCAGTGCTGTTCCAGGAACCAGTGTTACTCTAAGTGGTATGTAACTCCCCAGCTTCACCATCCCCATGTTCTTCCTCCCACACCTTGCAGAAGCTCACCACCACACCCAGGGATGCTACTTGCTCAGGGATGCAACACTGCTGACACCTGTTCCCGAAGTACCCTCTGGCAAATTTTAGCAGGTCCAGCCAAATTTTAAAAAGCCCTTTATCCCTTTTTGATTCTTTCCATATTTATTTCCATGTCTTCCCAGTATGTGTTTGGGGGGTGTCTTTTTTTTTTTTTTATTATTATTATTATTTTTTTAATTCTAAACTAATCTTCAAAACATTTTATCTTGTCTTACCAGGATACCAAATACATTATGAATTGCCTAATGCATGCTCTGATTATTCCCTGCAGCACTGTGAACATTACACTGACTGACACATCAGCAATAAAATGCAGCACAGTAAAATACGTCACTAAAAATCTAACATGTTAATTACAGAGGCACTTCTTTGAAATAACCATGGTTGAAAGATTTATTGTGGAAGAAACCACCAAAACAAATGTAAAATTTAGAGTATTTTTTACTTTGCCTTTCTTAATTTTATTGGTTTAAAAGTATTTTTCAGTAAATATCTGTGATTAATTAAATATTCTAAGTCTAGCAATTTCCAAAATACTTTAATTCTCGGTTACATTAGAAAATATGCTTGTTTCTATATTTTCCTCTGTTTTTCTATTAGTCATCCCAATCTCAAAGACATAGGTATCATTTTTTAGAAGCATGTTTGTGCTATTGAAGCTCAAAAATACTTTTTGCTATGATATTAATTGTTTGGTGTGTTACTTAATTCAAACCAATTTTAATATACAATTATCTTTAGACATGGCATTCCAGAGACCGCTTCTTACTGTAAATTTGACTTTCCTTTTAATTATTCATGAGATATGCCCTGGTGATGTGAAATATATTCCAAAACCCTACTTTTTTTTTTTTTTTTTTTTTTTTTTTTTTTATACCAAGGACTGCAAGTAAATTGGTAGCCCTCAGTAACAACATATGTTTATAATTATGATTACCATCAGGGAATTCAACCTTACTGAAGGATAGAAAAGAGGCCCAAGCAGGGAAACCTCAAAAAGTGCATGGAAAAAAAGAAAGCAAGCAGAACACTGAAATGGGAAAACCACTCTTGGATAATGGAAAAGACTCAGTTATAAAAATAAGCACTGGTTTCAGCTGAAGCTGCTACAGAAATTTCAATATTTTGGTGACCAATAAATATTTAGAAACAAATTTTCCTTTTCACTATTGAAATGATTTTGTATAATGTTCACCTTGTAAGCCCAAGCATATATTTTCTGAAGTCCTAACTGACAACAAAAAAACAACTAACAGACCAGCTACCTGACATCAAGATTAAAATGTTACATCTGCTGCTTTCTGTTATTAATAAAGTATGCATACATTTAAGACTGCAATAGTTAAAACTGAATTTAGGTTTCTATTATAAAACTCATTTGGAGGGTTCAATAGCTCAGCTGTTTGAAATCACACTGAGCTGAAGTTGGCAAGCTTTACTTGTGTGCACAGAAGATATAGCTTTTACAGCACATAAATGTATATTCAGGGAGTAAAAATGACTAAGTTCTGGGTGAATCCTGACAGATTGACATTTAGAGTTTAGTTTGACTGAGGAAACCCTGAACCTCTTAGATCTAATGACACAAAGTGGAGATCTTCAAGAACTGTCACCATCCATTCCTTTAAACTCAGCAGGTTCACAAAAGAAATGGTCCTCAGGGTCACAGGGACTCATTCATTAAAATATTTATTCATCTTGAAGATTCCTGCCTAAATTCAGTAAGTGGGTGAAGCGTTTATTACTGTTATTACTCATACTTGTTTTTTTTTTTTTGTATACTACTTACATTACTTTTACTAAGAAAAGACAAATACTGACAACTGAACTAAATCTTTTCAACCAAAAAATGGACTAAGTTTTTTCTTTTACTTTTATTATTATTGTTAATTAATTAATTTATTTCTTAGACAAGCGATATTCTAGAGAATGTTCAGGCTAGGTCTGTTTTGTGATTTTATAATCAGATAAAATATAAATAATAGGTATCTTACATGATCAAACCTTTTGTTTTAGCTTCAAAATGGTGCTAGAGAAAACCTCACAGTAGCCTGTTTTACGTACTCATAATTGATGAAAATCTCTTCAATGTTTGAAAAGTACTGAAGCTGTAATATTTCTGAAATTTTTTCACACTTTGCATCCAATTCTGAAGTTACAATGAATTAGAACATGAAGTTCAAATGGCATTGTGGAAAGTGTGTCTTTCCTGGCTCAGGACTCACTCAAAAGGGTTTCACCCCTGACAGGTCTTATTCAAAAACAATCAAACAAAGGAAAGCTATCTGGTAACATTAACACAAAGACAATATAGGCCGCTATTCCTTATAACCTACAGGGCAGTGCCAGGTCACACACTTTACTGGTGTCTATCTTCTGGCCCCAGTTTCAGCATTCATGTGATTATGTCTGAATCTCAACGTTATTTTCCTTTACCATTTCATTATTTGTAAGAATTGCATTTCCATACTACATGGCTGTAGAAAATACTTCCAATAAAGAAATGGTTCAAGAGTAAGAACAGTAAGAATTCACTTCAAAAACTGGAAAAAAAAAAAAAAGAAAAGGGTCAGACTTTCAATAACATATTGCACATGTCCTCTGGAGCATTAGGTAAAAGATGCTTTAAATTAACTTCTAGTTGAACTAACTGTGATTTCTGATGCTTAATTGGAATGCAAAGAGATTAAATAATAATAAGTAACAAACCTCATTGTAAACACAGTATCATGTGCTATTGGTCAAACGTTAATGAGCTCTCGTGCCCCAGGGCTACTACATTGCAGATGAAGAGACATTGACTGAAGTTTTAGTGTTTTAGTAAGTGTTCAGATTCTGCTATGAAGCTTTACTGAAATACATTACCTTATATACAAATTTATAACCTCAGGTAGAAATATGATTGCTCCATTCAGCAGAAATAGTCATTGGCCTGTTGAGTCATCCAAAGCTCTGGAAGGCCATGGACCTTTGCAGCAAGCAGTTTTTTAATGGAAAGATCCCTACAGGAAGAAGTCACATTGATCCAGAGGCTGACTGCACTTAGACGAAGGTGTAAGACACAACTTTGTGACAGAGCCAGGAACAGCACCTGTAAATAATTTTCTGTTAAAAGAAACCTTTGACCACATGAATTTCCTGGAATAGAGGAAACTGGAAAGGAAAAAAAAAAAATCCTCTCTTTGAATTCTCATTTCTTGATTTTGTTTGGGACCTAAGTCCTCAAACTTATCACTGTGGTAATTACAGGCTACTTCTGGCAAGTGTGAGACTTTCTTGAGATTTTATAACCCAGCTTTCAACTTTTTCCTTTAGTCTTACAACAAAGGTAATGTTCCATTACTACATAATAAATAGTAAAGCCAGTCTTATGCCCTAAAAATCTGTTCCCAGTAGAAATGACTGGCTAGAGGGCCCCATGTTTGTTTGAAATAGCTTTGCGTAGTAGTTATATGGGAAAATCTTATGAAGAGCTTTCATTTTTGGATGTAACACTGACTTTATCCCTGAGTTTTGGATCTGAGCTAACATTACATGATCTCTAACAAGATGAAAGCAAATAGCCCTTTAGATTTTGAGAAGTGGGAACTGATCACCGTTTCAGTTTACTTCAATGGTTCTTTGAGTGCTTTTCATCCCTGAGAATAACATCACAAAATGCTGAACAGGTACATCTTGATTAAGGTTAATAATCTTAGCAACAAAATTTTATTTCTGAAATCATCTATCAAAAGCTAAAATGCTTATTTTATTTCTTCTATTTCTTCTATGAGAAAAATTAAATACATAACTGAGGAATTAATGATTTATATTCTTTATATCTAAGAATCGACTGGCCGGTTTCCAAAACATATGATGATCAATTTAAAAATAAATCTAAAAGGTCTTTAAAAAGTTTAATAAACTTTAACTCTTTAATAATAATTCTGATGGTTATAAAATTAATATATTGTAATATATATATAAAATCTTTACCCATTCAGCTTCTCAAATATTTGGGAATTTGGTCATTCAAAATTGTGACCACAGTCAAACACTTTTATCATAAATAACCAGTACTTGAAAATAATTTTAGCCAAATTCCTTATATTGGTGCAGACTGATAAAACAATCAGCCTTGAAAACTCTAATAATGACATAAGGAAGCAGTCTGGGATGAGAATACCGCAGAGAATCATATTGCAGGTGGGGGTAGGAATCATTATGCAAATTACAAAAAAGCATAGCAAAGGTCTCCAAGACTTTCAAAGTCCTCTAGATACTAAAAATATTTTAGTGTTGAAGAGGTGACTGTTCCTGGCACTCTAGGAACTGACTTCCACTGTCTATTTGTTATTTGTTCCTCTTGATTTATAAGCAACTGAAACTCAAACATTGGTTCAAGATGTTTTATGACCTGCTGTGTCATAGAGTCAGGGCAGGCTTTTTTTAATATTTTTTTACTCCATGGAACCCTAGACACAGAGGATTTGATTCTGTTTATAAACTGATGAGGACTCATGGGACCTCTTTTCCCTGATATGTGCAGAAAGATATTTTGTATGTCCTTTTCTTCTGACATGCACACAATGTATGCATGGTTAAGGTATTTATTATAGATGTCAAAGATGACTAGAGAAGAGAGAAATATTTAAGAGAGCTTTTACTTAGGAATTTAAGTTCTTTGTATTCATTTTTTTTTTTCTTCAAAATTATATTGTTCTTGCATCTTGAGAAAATGAATAGTCATTGAAACACAGGATAGTCTGAATGATTAGAATATTAAAGTATCTGATGGCACTCTGTGCTAAAGACAATACTTGTTTTAGATCTATCACTTGAGTGGAAGCAGACCAGTATGCTGTATCATAATGGCCATAGCAAGGATCTGATTTAAAGAAAAGCAAAAAAAAAGCAAAACAAAGTAAGATTAAAAATAACAACAACAACAATAAATTAAACCAAAACCAGGATAAAGTATTCCTTAACACTACAATGTGTGTAGGAGAAATGTATTATTATGGACTACTTCCATTTGGAAGGCAGATGTTGAAACTCTCACCTAACAAATAATAACAAACTTGTGTCTTGCAGTTCAGCCAATCAATAGTAACAGTAAAACAACTTAAAAGAAATTGAACCCAACTATTTTAGACTCTAAATAACAATTAAGGTCAAGCTGTAAACTATAGATAGAGCCTAGATTCATGACCTTAACATTTAATATGGGCAGAGCTTGAACCTGCCAATAACACATATGCATTGAAGGTTTACAAATGGCTCATTTCCCAAAGCTACGGAAAGTTCTAAGCTAGGATGATTGAGCAGAAAAATGAAAGACATGAAATAAATAAAAATAAGGACTTCATTAACAAGAGCTCATTATCTACTCAATAAAGCCATGACTTCAATTAAAAAAAAAAAAAAAAAAAGACATTTTAAAAAAAGGAGAACAGAACTGGTAGAACCCTTGATAAATATGGTTTTTGTAAGGATATTACTAACTAAAGGGAGTTTTAGATATGTATTGAATATATGAAGGTCACAAATTTTTAAGACATACAGAAAAAGCTGAATGTGGTTTAGCTATGAGACAAGTTAACATATAATGACACTGGAATGATATTTTTGTATTGCATTAGTGTCATAGCTGTGTGTTAAAAAATGGCTAATTGGAATAAATATTTTGAAATCAATGGATCTCAGTATCCTGCACCCAAATATGTTAAAGGAAAGGCTCAGAAAGTGTTCATCATATTGATGTTAATCCTCAATAAATCTTGTTGTATTAAGGAAATTCTAGATGATTTGCAGAGTGCTACTGTGCAAATATTCAAAAAGTACCAAGTGATAAAATCAGATAACTATTGGCCTAGGTGATTAATCCAGTGATTAAACCAATGGGATACCACATACGGTACTAACCTGAATAAAAATCAACACAGAGAAGCCTCAATAATGCCAGTTAATATTTTCCTGATAATAAATCTAATCAAATCTGGCTCAGTTTTAATAGATTACAAGTCTGACAGAAGTTGAAAAATTGATAAACGTAATTGAATTGAATGTAATATACTTAACCTTTTAATAAAGCCCTAACTTGCAATGTATAACAACCCAATTGAATCATGAGCACTCTACAGTATCAATAAAGCATGTGTTATATGAATGAAGTCCTGACCAGCTGATCAAGAGTTATAGAGTGTCAGCAGGGAATCACCAAGTGGGGATATTTATAGTGGCAGTCCCATGGAACTTTGTCTGGTCTTAAAATACTGTTTTCTCCTTTATGATGATTTAGAAATAATAATAAGATCACTAGTTGTCATATTTCAAGTTAAAATTAAAACTCAAGGCATAGTGAACATATAGAAGAAAGCAGAATAATGAGCTAATAGAATGGGCCCAATCCTGGTATATTTTAGATAGGAGAGATCTTATATCTAACTACCTGCACCCTGCACCTAGTGTCTATTATACTGTGTTATCTATTGGCATGTTCTATGTATTTCAGTGTACAACCCTCTTTCCCCTCTTCTTTAACGTAAAGGGGCTGTATAGACTGATAGAGCATATCCATGAGTCACAGAGTGAAGATCAGGCATGTATGAGGCTGCTGGGATCAAAACAGCTGATGCTGTTTGCAACCTGGAAGCAATGCTCAACTATTCTGTCTGTGTCACTTCTGGACCACCATGGTGCCATACTGCACTACACTGAGTGAATATAACTTGTCACCTAACTTGTTGGGGGAATCCTATATCTTAGAGGCCTCTCTCAGAGGCACGTCCATAGAGTCACAGAGCTTAGGGCCATAAGCAATCATCCAAGCTCCTGTACACTGAAAAACATGGAAAGTCAGCCAGTCACTTCAGAATTAAACTTGTGGTTTATGTCTCACTGCATCTTCCATTGAAGACAGGTGTCTGAACTACGCCTGAAATGCACCTACCTATGCTACTGCCCTTGCAGCATATACTCATCGCTAATCACTAGTTAAGAGATTGTGGAACTGATCCAGCTCATGAAATGACATGGAAAATATCCCATTAATTTCAATAAGTCGACAGTTTACACTACATAAATGTTTTCCATAAAACTTTCAAGTACATTTCCTTATACATATACATAGAAAAAAGCCCCCAAACTAGTTTTTCTAATATAGGATTAAAACTACATTAATTAAAAAAAATTGTTACTTGTATATATAGAAAATGAGATAAAATATTTGCACAATTGCAATGAAAATCATAAGAACTCATCTAGTAGTAACTACTACTACATTATTATTACTGTTATACATGTATATACATATATGTTAGTAATAAACTTTTTTTTTTTTTTTCACTATCTAATCCTGTTCTTGTACAATACTACATATGTATTTGGAACATTTTTCTTAGCGTGCTGTAATTTGACAGAACTCAATGCAATTTCCAGATATAAGAACATTGTCTGAAAAGTCTATATAGACACTATACACTAAGTGTATATCAGTAGATCTTTCCCAAAACTAGCTTTATGCACTGAATAATGCAAATGTTAAAAGGTCGTCACATTTTTTACTACATACTTCACCATTCTTCTCAATACACTGATTTTCTTTCTCTATTCTTTTTTAAGTATGCCCTCATCCCCATATTGAATTACCCAGCTTGTATCAAAGGAAGGACTTAATATTTGTAATTCTAATATTTCAAATTTCATTTTTTTGCAGTGGCTATTAAGTGGAAGAATCATGAACAGAAGATAATTCAATTCACAAAATCATGGTAGACTGATAGTTCAGTAAACAAGGTGAATATAACTTGCAATAGGGAGTCAAAACACCCAAGAGAAACAATAGTTTACCAATGAATGCAGTAAGAATCATTCAGCAGTACCTGCAGTCATGACACTGAGTGGCGAGTGTATTTGGATCTTGGTAATTTCTTTTAGGAGAGAGTAGACAGCAGACACCAAATTACTAAATTATCCTATTACACTTTTATTTAGAAATGTACAGTTCATGCAGACAGACTTTGAAAAGGCTGGATTTTAACAGCAAAGTAGTGCAATTCGAGCTCAGGCACCAGCTAGCAGCAAAGATATTTTTCACCATCTGCTCTTGGAAAATCCAGATTCTCTTTCCCTGTACAGCCCCCACACATTTTCCCTTACAGTGTTCATCTTCCATTCTAAAGATTTCTAACCTGGTAATACTTCTGAACCCAAAAACGCTGTACAAATTCATGTCCCTCCTTGAAATCAATGGCAAAGCTCACATAGACTTCAATAAGCCCAATAAATTGCCCTTTAAATTGCAGAAGTCTGAAGTTGGCCATCTGGCTCCAGATGGTCTGAAGCTAGTCTTTCAGGACAGATTCTCCAGAGCTATCTTAGAGAGCAGATTCCATTCCTGCTGGGACTGGAGCCATCAAGTCTAGGGGCACCTCGCCAACACAAATGGGAAGCCACTTCTACCAGTGAAAGGCCCACCTGGTATTCAGTCAGTACTTCCCTAACCTTTCTATCACAAAATTGCTGACTTTTTTTTTTTTACCAAAAATTACACGTACCCCCTACCCCTAAAACAATGGTCTCAGAATTTATATGCAATAGCACATATGCATATAGCTTTGCTGGGGATCATTTAGAGAATCATTCATTCTGGTTTTATGCATCTCTGCATCATTATTATTACTATTATTGTTATTATTATTATTATTATATATTCTGAATTACATTCTGTTCGTACATTCACCACAATACTATCAAAAAATAACAAGCATTGATGTTTTTCAAAACAATTTACAATTCAGATCCTGTTCAGAAAAATCAGTCATTTGTGTGGGCATAAGTAGTTGCAAGCAAGCCTTCCTTTCAATCCTATATATTTCAGTCCTTTTACATTTCTTTACTGGATAATTAAGTTACCCAATCTTTGCAAGTGTTTTACCCACTGTTTAGAAATTATTTCCTTCTCTATATAACATGATTTCGTGGTCATGATTTGCCAAAATCACTTTAAAAAACAAACAAACATAATATGTATTTGTAGTAATATATTTTTTAATATGAAACTGAATCAAGGCAGAAGTCCTCTACTGTTCTCCAGAAAAAGTGATGCTGTTATGCAGCCTCTAATTTTCACCACATAACCCCATCAGTTTTGTGAAGACCTCTTGCTATTCATTCTATGGAATTAAAAAGAAATGACGTGTATACCACTGATGGTGATTTAATGAAAATAATAGAATTGTGGAGGTACTCGATTGCAGAAGAGCAAATGAAGGAACAAAGTATTCATGGAAAAAAGAGTTATGAAATTTGCTCTTGCATAAGTTTGACTTCTATTCCCAAGAAATGACAAGGAGTTAAAAACCGCAAAACTATTTCAGGATAATAGTAGAGCTGACTGAATAACAGGAAAATTATTTCACAGAAAAATAATTTCAACATTGTTTCTATTCCACAGTGTACAGAAACTCATACCCATTTCCTGTTAAAAAATAAAAATGAATTTTCACATTTTAAAATCAATATAAGAATTAACACTGAAATGTCAGCTGAAGCTAAGCAAATTCAAACTAGAGAAAAGGTACATATTTCTGCAGTGAACACAATTAACCTCAGAGCAATTTACTAAGGTTTGTAGTGGATTTTCTATTATTAGAAATGTTTAAACCAAGACCAGAATGATTTTTTTTTTTTCCTGAAAGTTAATCTGTCATTCAAGCAGAACCACTGGACTAAAGGAGGGTTTTATACAGGAGTTCAGACTAGACAGTGACCATTTGAAAGCCCACCAGCCTTTAAAATTTATTAGCTAAACTCTGCAGAGGAGTAATTAATGACATTAAAAAGAAATACATTGGGCTTTCATTTATGTTAAGAGCTAAACCAAATGTAATCATGAAGTACAGCTTTGAAAACTTTTCTGAAACTAATTTATGAATACTAATATTTGGAGAAGCACCTAAAATCTACTTAAGACAGCTGCATGTCCCAAGGGATCGCTAAAAAGATAAGGAGTTTCCTTCTAAGTCAGTCTGACTATCACCAATATTTTGCATATTCTGCAATAGTACCTATAATGCTTTCAAAGCACTTTGGAAAGGTGGAAAATCAATATTTTCCACATTTTATAGCTGGATGAATTGAAGCTCAGATAAATAAAAAAAAAACATCCCTAAGGTCATACAGCTTGTCAGAAATAAAATTTATAGTCCTCATACCAAAATCTATTCTCCAGCTACTAAACAATGCAAGTGTTGCAGCCTTCTTTTTGTACAGGTGGCACAGGAATGAAGTAAAACTCAACTTTTAGTACTATACAGCAAAGTCTCCCTTTAACTTTCATATGTAGACAGTCTGTGTTTCCCAGGGCAAATCTTTTTTTTTTTTTTTTTTTTTCTTTTTTTCCTTTCAGCACTAACCAGCCTAGCTAGAAGTGTTTTACCCATTTGCCGTCTTTCACACTAGCTATGAGGGAGGACAGATGAAGAGAAAATAATGATGCCACTGCCAGTCAGAACGTCTGAATCGCCCAATATATGTATTCCTTTAAATATTTGCTGTCTTGTAATCTCCTTGGAGCCAAACTGAGTCTTATTCTGCTCTTCATACTGTAGTGATGCACTTTTGGCACTTAATAAATGATCTTCAACAGTATTCAGGAAAATAACCACATTTAAAGGCACTGTTTAACAATTGTAACACTCAAGACAATGACACTCATAAGACAATATTTGGAGTCACCATTGCAAGAGAGTAAAGAAAATCCTTATTTGCAAAACTTTAACAAACATTTTCTCTCAGGATCATTGTAAATCAGTAAGTAAACATAAACACTCTTTTCCCTGAAGAAAACAAACAAACAAACAAACAAAAAACCACATCATCAAAGATGTTTTATAGTCTTAAATATGTTAAATAAATGTAGTTACATTAGAATTTTACACACTGCCATCTCACACATACAGAAATCCTTTCCCACACATGTGAAGGTCTGGCTACAGTCAGGCAAACCACTCTATGTGTCAGCCTAAATGCCCACCTGGCAGCTTGGGGATGCAAAGTAAACCTTTGCTCAGCTGGGTGTTTTAGCCTCAGCCTCTAAAGTCTTCTCATAATCTTTCATTTTTACCCCAAGAAGCAAATTTTATCTAGCACAAGTCTGTAGGAAAGAATCATTGAGCATTTCACCTTTCCAAAGCCCTGGACACCAGGCAGGATGATCACAGAAGTCCTAGAGCAAATCTTGTCTCAGAAGCAGCAACTAAACCCACTGATGTCCTGTCTCGCAGAGTAACAATTTACACCCTAATGCCTGGCACCCAAGAGAGCTGCATGCTGAAGAGCCCAATGTGCAAAGCAATGAAGGAGCACTAATACTAGCTCTTGTGAAGGCTAAACTGGGTGTAATGCATAATCACTTACCTAATTTATGTGGATTTTTAAAATGTCTCTTGGTACAAGGTAAAAAAAATGCTACTGTAGTGGGATTTCAAAAGCATTTTGAACAGATATATGGAAAGCAAGTGTATGAACCTTTCTCAGAAATACTGTGGTTTGCCATAAAACTGCAACACTGACTAAGACAGCACTCAACATTGACCAGTTTCTGTACTCAAGGAGGATGATCCCATTTCACACGGATATCCATAGAAAGATGCAACAAGACCAAGCGGCTTGGCTCAGACCAAGACCAAGTTGGCTTTCAGGCTCAGCTTGTTTTCCTAGACATGTGTCTAGGAGTGTTTAGGAAAATTAAAACAGAGACTTACCAATTCTTTTGTAATAGCTATTCAATGTCAAAGGGCAATTGCATAGCAACACTGGGTTCTGTACCCTCCTTTGGGAGAAGTTGGTGCCGTTGTCACATATAAAGATATTAACTTTAGGATATTCTCTGTCTTTTCTAATCGCAAGTTACTGGAGAGCTACACTTATATAATTATTATTTTTATTATGTTCCTTACATATGTTAAAAAATGGTTCCTAATTGTATGTTTAAGTCTTTGTCACAACTTCTACAAGCCAACTCCAGAAGAAACAAGAAGAGCTTTTCATTAATTTAGACATCCAACCACCTGAAAAAGATTTAAGGTCCATGCAATGCAGTTATTCTGCCATTTCCACAGGTGGCTTAAAGGCTTATTTGAAATAAAGCTGAAGATCTTTTTTTTTTTTTTTTTTTTCTGCAGCATAATAAATCTATATTAATATGAAAAAGAATTAAATGGTACATTAAAAAAGGTAAAGTTCCATCCCACTGCAGAAGAGATTTCTAAATTGAAAGCACAAAGCACACTTCTTGGAAGACCCAAGATTCCATTTTCATTCTCTTTGACTTTTCAGTGCTCCCCATTCCACCAAACTCCTTCAATTAGCACTTGAGATTCCAAGTTTCATGGTTCTACTTTTGTCCTTTGCTTCCTGAGTATGTCAGTGGGAAAGTGGCATGGTGTGCCTTTGGATTAAATATAGCAAGAAATCATTTTACTATCGTCTGACTGAGTTTAGTCTCTAGGTTAGCTGCTACTCTAGATTTTGCTAGTGGATTAAATCATGCAAAACACAACCTTCGGGAATGCATTTTTACCAATAACTCACTGCAAAGCTAAGCAAAAACAACACTCTTTGGTCTAATGAAAGACTAAGAAGCAATACAAAACTATTCAGATCTCTATTACCTATATAATCCCCTGTGGAGCATGTGTACTCTGACAACAGCAGTGAGTTGCATGGTTAAATTTTTTTATTTTTTTTAATCTCCCCATTAAATATTGCCTTGCATTAATAAGTCTTAATAATATTTCCATTCTACTTAAATAGAGTTATACACACAAAAGTCTGGGAGGAAAACAAATTTCTGCTAACTTCTCACATCCTCATGCACTTGCTAATACAAAAACTGTGAAGATTCTGATAATGCAAACAAGAAAAGTTACCTAACTTTTGGTAGATTAAACATCTAATGTACATCAATCATGAATTATTAGAATATTTGGAGGCTAGCTCCTACATATGATTATTAGGATACATGTTGAGAAATATATAACCTAACTGAGCATTTGTATTTGCATTTGCTTAGAGAATCACAAATTACAAGAGCAGGCCACTTTTTTTTGCATATTTATGTGTTTAATATCTTCTTTGTCAGGAACTTCCCAGGCCTTAGTTTGGTGCATATTGTGTCAAACTGCACAGACCCTCAGGCCCACTATCTGATGACTTCCATTTAAGTAAATGAGATGTCTTCTCAGACCTTCCCAACAATCTGCTATGTAGATTTCTTACCTTATTGAATCCCAACCCCCATTTCAGCCTGACAACAACACAAATATCAAATTCTTTCTGCAACCCTGCAAACAGTGATGATTTCTTTCAGCCTGCCAAACAGTGATGATTTCTTTCAGCCTGCCTTGGTATGCAGAGAGAACAACTCCACCAAATTTTTAAAACACCATTACTTTATCCTTTAAATCCTTTCTTTGCTTTACTTTTGCTATGGTATTTACAAATCTCTTCCATCTGGTATTGATTAGGAATTATAAACTCTACTTTATTGTTCCACTGTGTTCATTTAACTTTTCCCCCCCATAACCACATTTCTTTATTTATATCCTGACACACATACTGGAGACATCACGGGACCCGGAGGTTATGCCTATACTAGTAACTTAAACATGCCCAGGACCATCCTGTGGCACTAAGGCCAGCAAGCACAAAAATGTGAGCATCCACATAAGCCTGTGTTAGAATCCAAAACATCATGGACATGTGTTAACAGCCTCTTGGGAGTGGTCCCTTATCAGTGTTAATTTCTGAGCTATGTGTAGGAGTTGTTTTGGAAGGTTTTGGCTGGCACAGCCCAGAGTGGCAGTGCCTAGGAGCACACCTGGGTGCTGCTTAAGTCACTAGTACAGACACAGCAAACTCTTTTCCCTTCTAATTGTCCATACAGGCTTTAGCATGAAGCAGTACAGGTGTTCGATTATGTCCCAGACATTTCCATAATACCGATAACAAATTAAATTTTGTAGGAAATGCTGTTTTATAAAAACCAGTTGTTTTATATAACTTCCCACACTGAAAACAACAGGCTCCTATAGATGCACAAAGTAATTTCTTGTTGTAATGGCCATACTAAATTCAAAAGTCTAGCACCAGCTGAAAACAGATCAATTTGATAAGGCATATCAGAGACTGAAGCTGATTTCAGGTGCTTGAAAAATGAAAGCATAAGAAGGTTAGATGTGGCTGTATCTCAGCTGGTACCAAGGAATACAAATCACAAGAGGTACAATTTGATTATTATTTGATTAGATTTGACTGAGTTGCCAGCAGGTCAAGGGCGGTGATCCTGTCCCTCCCTCTGCTCAGCACTGGTGAGGCCACACCTAGAGCGATGTGTCCAGTTCTGGGCTTCCCAGTGCAAAAGGGACCTGCAGCTCCTGGAGAGAGTACAATAGCAGGCAACAAAGGTGATGGCAAGACTGGAGCACCTCTCCTATGAGGAGAGACTGAGAGAGCTGAGGATGTTCAGCCTGGAGAAGAGGAGGCTCAGAAGGATCTTTTCAGTGTTTATCAAAACATAAAGGGAGATTGCAGAGAAGACAGAGACAGGCTCTTTTCTGTGGTGCCTAATGCCAGGACAAGAGGCAGTGGGCACAAACTGTAACACAGAAGGATCCCTCTGAACATCAGAAAGCACTTCTGTGCTGTGCAGGTGATGCAGCCCTGGCATGGGTTGTCCAGAGAGGTTGTGAAGTGTCCTTGGAGACCTTCAAAAGCTACCTGGATGTGGTCCTGACCAACCTGCTCTGGGTGGTCCTGTTTGAGCAGGAGGGGTCTTCTTTGGGTCCCTGCTAACCTCAGCCAGTCCATGATTCTGTGATTATCAAATTTCTGACCCAAACCCATTTGAAACTCCAGTGGAAGTTCAGCAGAATGCTAGTTCTCTCATCTTTACATATTAATTTAGATGCAAACAGAAACTACCTGGAGGTGTTGAGGGGCTCCATAGAGCAAAGTATATGCCAATGATTGCTGACACAAGTGATCAAGTTCTTATCTCCATATAGTACAGACTCACCAATTTTATTTTATTTTATTATTTTATTTTATTTTATTTTATTTTATTTTATTTTATTTTATTTTATTTTATTTTATTTTATTTTATTTTATTTTATTTTATTTTTTATAACTATCATCAGAGTAGTACTGGAACTAGATTCCAGATCTATCTCCTGACATACTAGTTCCACATGCAGGAGTTTTTATGGCAGGTATAATGTGAATCTGTGATATAGCAGACACTTAAGACAGCAAAATGTTTTTAGATTTAAGGTTCAAAACCTTGGTGTTTGCTTAAAGATGGATAATTAAGAAGATAAAAATGTAATTGGCAAGGTAAGAATATGCATTCTAGCTTTTTGCCACATACTGTACAGTTACAAGCAGAGACAAATAGAATGAAAAGTCATTGATTTTGAAAGCTAATATAATGTTTCTTAAAGTAATGGAGGCATGATGCAAAAATGGAAACCATATAGACTTTGTGTTTAGAAGATGATTTTTAAAAATCTCCTTGTATTTCCAGGAGATATCTGTCAAATTCCAGAAGCTGATGAACCAAATTCACCAAATACTTTTGTTTGCTTTTTCTGTGAAGCCTAGAACCAGAATTACTGTACACTTAACTCAAAACGTTTAAGAGTAAAATGTAGCCAAGCTTGATCTAAGAGAGTGAAGAGTAGACTGTATTTAGATTTGTCTATCAATACTTTGGTCAAATGGTCCATTTTGTAAGTTTCCTGAATTCATCACATTTGATGTATGTTACATGTTTTACTGATGGCATCAATCAAAACAAACAAACAAACAAATAAATATGTGATTTGCCTCTGTTTTCCTGAGTGAGTTTAGCATTCATAAAAAGTTTTAAAAAGTATGTGTTTAACTCTATCCATGAGTGAAAACAGAAAAAATGCATTCTTCCAAGATGTTACACAGTTGTGTTTGCAATCCTACATGTTAGGATTATCCATGAGGTTTCTGTGTACAAGAATTTTCACCAGGAAGGGTTTAAAAGATCCAGATTATATAATACGGCTACATCTTTCATGAACTGGAATAAAACTAATACCTGTTTCAGATAGGACAACACCACCTTGCATCAGACTTCTCCACAGCAGTGCAATACTCTGCATCTCATTACTAACCCCTGCATGCATTGCCCAGGGCTTTCCAAAAGTTGTAGTAGCTGTCCTGTTGGCAAACATAAATGCAATATATCTGGAAGACACAGCGTTATGTATTTGTCAACATTTTCTTTTCCTTTTCAGATTGGCATTGTAAATTCTGGGGATGAGCGAGTGAGTGGATGGGAAAAGAGCCCAAGTTGCAAAAGGGAATTGACATGTCAGTGCCCATTGTTGACTAGAACCTCCTTAGCATGCTGCTATGAATCAACAGACATTTCTACTTTCACACTTACATAGATCTGTTATAAAAGACATCCCAGAGCTCTGTTTCATCTTCCTTGCGTTACAATGTTTATATGCTGCCACTGGGACAGAGAACAGATGTGATGGATTAACTTGCAATAAATCATACGGCAGGGAACACACAGCATTATCATTCTAAAGAGGCTGTATTAAGTATTCTGCTAGAAATAAGAACATTTCCCTCTTCCTTGAAATAACTCTTTCTTTATCCCACAAATGACCTTTTCGTATTGTGTCCCAAACTCTAAGCTGATCTGGGCTACAGTAGTGCTTTACTTCACTTTCAAAAATTGTATTAATTATTTGCTCAGGTTCAATGAAAACAAAGATTAATCATACTCTCCAAAGTAGTGATACATAGCACCATGTCCCACCATTTTCTCTTTCATTAAAACTAATGAAGAGAAAGTTTCTCACAACTCACAGAACTCCCACAAGTAAAGCAGCAACAAAACTGAAGCCCTGCTGGTCCAGTCACATCCTCCCCAGGGAGTACTTCTACTCCCCTGACATCTATTTTCTGATGGCAAGATGCCGACTCCTACAACCTCCACAAGGAACCCAAGAGTCATAACATCCCCTCATTAGTATTTGCACACCATCTGGTGACTATTACTGAATTAACTTCTGACAGAAAACAAGTTTTTAGAATATAAATAAAAAATTAGACTGATATGCAACCTTACTCTTCCCTTCCCCTCTCCCCCAAACTGCAGAATTTTTACAAGAGAAAGAAGGCTAGATAAAATTAAAAGGCTAAAGAGTATTTCAAATGTCCTCATTGCCCTTCTTCCCAATTTAAGATTTAGTGCAGACACAAGCTGCTTGGGTACAGCTCTTAGTCCCTATTTGCTTTTGTTAAATAGCATTCACACTGTTGGACACTGGAAAAAACTAAGTGCTAACATTATAGTAATTTTACACCAATCTAGCATTTTTCTTCTCTGAAGATACTTGTAAGATTAAAACCCTGTGAGTTTCATTTGTCCTGGTAAGTCCCCAGATGCTGCAAGGACTTCAGTTTCTGAAGCTCATTTCCCCTGTAGTACTGCTCTGGGAGAAGAGAATAAGGTAAATCTTCAGACTTGACTGTTCAGCACTAGTTAAAGGATTTTTTTTTCCCCCTCTAGGGTGGAGAGTTTTGGGGGGTTGAGGAGGGGAAGGGAAAAAGAAAGAATACAAGACTTTTGTTTAATCTGGGGTGTGTGGAAGTGTGGGTGGGTGTAATTTAGTGCCATTCCTTTCAAGGGGAAGAAAATCCTGGCAACACACATTAACCAGCTATTTAATTTCACTGGTCACTATTACAAATAAATCACAAATTACAATTAAGAACAAAATTGTTACAATGCAATATAATTGGCATGGTATTCGTTAGTTAAAAGAGAAACAAGTTCTCCACAAAGCAAGCAGAGTTAAAACTGGTCCGTTTAGCCAAACTGTAGAGTTTCAAAGAAACAAAACTCTTGATGCTGTAGCATATTTAGGAAAAACAGCTGTTCAGGTTACATGCAGCATTTATCTTTTAAATGAAATACTTTGGTAATATTAAAGGAATTTTAATGCAACTGCAAAAAATTAAAAATAAAATACCAAGGACCATATGGTACTGCCATAAAACATTTATGTCCAAATATTTGCTCTCATTCTCATCCAATGAAAACAAAGTCCTAACTAGGAAGCAGAACTCATTTCTCTCCTAACAACTGGTAAAATATCCCCCTGCCAAATGACAAACTACAGCAAGCAAATGCCTCCTTGCTTATCATAATTGAATGCAAACTTTGTCAAAGTAGGCAGGAGGTATCTAAAGTTGCAACAAAATACATTACCGTTCACTAGCAGACCTCACTGTACTGCTCTCCTTGTGAAGTATCTGCAGTGAGGGAGGTCAGGAGACACACTAACAGTAAAGATGATTTTCTCTCCAAATCACTTAAAGACTTTACATGCTAACACTGAAATCTATGGGACTACTTAGGTTAGTGAAGTTAAGCATATGTGCAGCTGTTTGCAAGATCAGAGTCCAAGCACAACTGATGATGATTAAAATTTGTTTCTTAATCAATACTCTAGCCAAGAGAGATTGAAAGTTATTTTAATTGCTGGTCTTGGAAATGTTAGACGTCTGATTTCATGTTTAAGGGATCCAGATTCCACAGGTTAAACCTCTTTAGTTATAATGCTGAGCATTCTGGCCCAAATCCAACAAAACACTTAAATGCATGCTTGACCTAAACCACAAAGACAGCTGCAGTGGACTTAAAAGTTAAGAATTTACAGGATCAGGGAAAGAATGCTCAGTACCATTCAGGATCAAGCCTAAACATCATAAATCTCCTTAAATGACCTATTTCTGAAGCTTCTTCCTTCTATAACTTAAGATGGGGTATGTGACAATGTGATAATGTTAAAATCTATTTCCTTCTGGCATTAGGATCACCTATATTCACCACTTGTGAAGAAAAAATGAAACCCCAATGACATTTTTGTAACTTTAAAAATGTGGTAAAAAAGAGCAGTTTCTTGGCCTAGAGCTGGAGCACTGAATACAAAACGTGACACTGAAGCATGCTGATTCTCTGATCTCAGTACAACTTAACCTATAGTTGAGGAAAAGTAATAACATGCCAGGATGGTAACGCAATTAGAGAAATTCACACAAACTCAGGGACAAAAATAAATGCAACTATCAAACAGACTTTCTAAAAACAAGTAGGAGCTTTCCACTTGTGGCTTTAAACAGACATTTTGTTTTGTATAAAATGTTTGGAGGAAGAAAACAAAGGAAAATGATATAGGCACTTCCCATCTTCTTGATGTTAGCAGACCCCGGAAAGGGTAGTTTTAATGTTGTAGAGGTGAATCAGGAAATTAATGCCAAAGAAAAAAGAACAAAAAGCAAAAGTAAGAAAGTAATTGCAGTACTATATGCTTTGGATTTAGTGATACTATTAAAAAAAATAACCAACTATCAGGGGATTGTGCCATTTACAGGGTCTGGAAGAGCAAGGGAAATCACAAACACCATCCTGTAAGTACTTACACTCCTTATCACCAGGTAGCTCTCAAGTGTAGACTCAGCTGAGTCATAAATAACACTGCACATGCAATTACACTTTCAGCACAGGATCTCCATTACCTCTGATCTCATTACGTAGAGCAGCCAGCTCAGGGCACACTTCACTTGCGCTGAGGGCATGTTTACACCACACAATGAAGGGCAGCCTGTGCATCCTCGGAATACAATTCACAGCAACACCAAACTTACTCTGATTTAAGATCCATACAGATGTGTCTTTATGGTGCTGTTCCTAAAGCATTCAGCCCCTCTGAAAAACAGGGCTTATTAGCCACATTTTCATGTTACAGTGCTGGGCCGGTGCTCCTTTGTGGAGATGAACCACCCTCTCCTTCCTGACCTGCACCACTTGCATGGTGCTGGGAGGAGCAAGCACCAAGATCTCCCACCAGCTCCAGGAGTGCCCACATCCCCCTGTGCCAGCCCCAGGGAACAGGCAGCTCTACCCACAGCCCTCCTCAGGCAAGATGACATCCGTGTCCTGCGGTGCTTTCATGTAAACAGCATTTTTGGCTGTTTGTTTGGTAACGAGGTGGTAAACCTGCTTTTCTTTGCCATGCTGTTTTGAGTCTGAAAGATCGAGTGTCACTTCTTACTACAATTCCATCTCACTGTTTTTCCACACGAATGTAAAGGGAATTATAGTTTTAATACTCACCTTTGTATAAAAAGAGTGCAGAATTTGAGAGAGTAAGATACCTACTGCTTTTATAGAGTCATTTCTCATTTCTCTAAGAGAAAACTAGTATGATTTTTTTTTTTTTTTTTCTTAAAAACGGGGACAGAACTGCTTTCTACAGATTCTTATCAGAAAGAGATAATGCTTCAGGAGGCATTGCAGTCACAAAAACTGACCTCCCTTTGTAACTGAGGCTATGGATGTTCTTCCAAGCCATTCTTTTTTGAAGAAGAGCACAGATTTTTAACAAAAATACCTATTTTATTTATACAAGTTTTATGGTTCCTGCAGTAGGGAATCACAGGGTTAAAAATCTTATGTATGTTGTTCAATAGATTTTAAAAAGTGTATTACAAAGGTTAATTCAAAAAAAAAAAAAAAAAAAGACCTCACTTTCTAGCCTCAGGGCATTGTTTTGCTTTTGTCTGTAACCTTCTGGAATTTTATTCTCTATTTTAGTACTTGTGCACCATGACTAAGTAACCATCTCTGATAAGAAAACAGATGGTGATCTCAGATTCTTTCATTGTAGGGCATATTTAATATTTTAACCATTCTTCTCTTTTTCTCATGACACTCTCCAAAGCATCATCATCTTTCCTGAGAAGTAGGCACCAAAAATGAATGCTCAGTTAGCATTCTGATTAGATTTTCACCAGACCACCAAAATAAAAAAACTTTTCCTGTTCGTGACTTGAGATTTCCCATAGGATAAATCCAAACACCACATTAGTTTTCCTGTTGAGGTATCTGGGAGTTCACCTTCAGATGATAAGCAGAATTCACACCTTCCCACAACCAAGTCTCCATTTGCCAAGCACTATCTTTGTCTCTTATTTGTCTCCATATGACCATATTAAAATATGTCTCCTGATTCCAGTTATTATATATACATGTTTTATACACAAGCAGTCTGCAATCACCGTTTATCAATGATCTGTCATGTTCATCATCAGCCACTTCCTCCTCCCTGTAATGCTTATACATAATACAATTTTTCTTTCCAAAACAATGTCATCAAATAACAAGTAAATTTTCTGATCATTTCAAAGTCTGTCCATAAGTTAACTACAAAGCTCCAACACTTGATTAAGTCTTAAGCACTTTACTCACACTAACATTAAATACCTTGGTGCTTGGTGACCCAGGACTCAGTTATAGAAAGCAAATACAATATAGTAAGATAGTTGATGTGTATGTCCAGGATTCCAGCTTTGGTACCTCATTCAGAGATTTCAGGGAAGCCTTCATTAACATTGTATACAAACAGAAAAGGTTGATCTTATACAGAGAAATGATTAACAAAATAACCTTTTCAGTAGTACTCCTTTATCTAGTTCTTGTATTTCATAAAACACTTGTGCATGGAGCAGATAGGTTTTAGACAATAAAATGCTCCTCACTTCAGAGACATTTCACAAAATTCATTCTACCCACATGAGAAAGGTGACTAAGCCAGTGTGGCTACATTCATTCTCTAACTGGATTCGGATTTGAAGGTTTGGTTTTGGTTTAAAAGAGAGCATTGTTTGGAAATTCTGGACCTAGATCTTCCCCCTACTTCATTTTTTTATCATTTTAATCAGAAGGAAGACCATCATTAGGGGTTTATGATGTACTCTTTCTTTTGAAAGAAAATTAAGATGTCTTGGAAAGAAGAAAGGAAATGAAAAGAATTTGTCAGTTTAGCATAGTTACCCTATTTCAACAGTTAGCATGCTGGCTGCTACCTTAAAAGATACTGCTTGGTTTTCCTTCAAATGTGCCTTTTGGCAAACATTCTGACAAATTTATTTAAAACCTGTCATAACTTAAACCATCAAGTATCTTGTATAAACACGTCAATAGAATTTTCTGTCACCTTTATGATAGTCTACAGCTCTGGTGAGGATATGGTCCAATCCTAACCCTGCCTGTCCTGAGAGGGAAAACCATTCCCTGAGTTTAGTGGGGAAAGATCAGACCTTAATAATGAGAACAGGATTACTGTAGAGATATTGATTAGCTCACACTGTAGTCTGAATTAAGAATTGCAGATCACAGATAGAGATTCAACAGTTTCAACTCCTACGGGTTTAATTACAGAGGCTAATACTATAACTGTAAGCAGGGAAAAAAAAATAAAGGTTTTCAGAAATTGTTTTTCAGAGGAAAGAAGGAAAATATTATTAGTGAATGTTACTATTGGTGAAATTAAGGAGCCAATTCTTTAACCAAGTCTTGCTGATTACCTTTTAACATGCCATACTCAATAGGTTTAAAACTAAACATGTAAATAAATTATGTATTTTCCTGGACCCCACAAAACAAAGTTAAAATTTCTCTCTGGGTAGAGGTTGCTACCACAGCAAGATGAGCCTGACCTGTGTCTCTTTGAGAGTTGATCAGACAGGAGTCCAGCCAGACAAGAATCTACAACAGAGGCAGATGAACCATGCTCGCTGATAAGCTGTCTCAAGGAAAGCAAGTGCTTCTTTTAAAGGAGTTAAAAATATAATAAATGTCCTCCCAAAACTGACTAATAAAAAAGGGAAAAGGCTCATTGCCATAGCAGGCTTTTAAAATTCTCTGCCCTGAGAACACCTAATTTTCTGTTCAAACCCTTCAGTTTTTTCTTAAATGGATTCTGACTTTTTGAGGAACATGGAGTAAACAGCTAATGCCAATTGCGATCTCCAGTGAGAAAACTAGCAGGCAATTCTTGGAGTGAATGCAGACACTTGCCATCTTCCTCTCAGAGACAGAAAATGTACATTTCTTGCTTCTGAAATCAAGAAATTAAGTCCATGCGTTTCTTTCACACAAGTACAAAAGCTATTTTTCCATTTAGAAGAGTGAAGATATACAGACATAGATAATCAGTCCTAAGCCTTCTTTTATTCCCAGGTTCTCACATTAGCAATAATCATGCTAGAAATCTGGAGAGTAAATCTGATCGTTAATTTAGTTTCCATTTTCATTTACTCACAAGATGATTCCAAACACCAAGAAGATCTGCACAGATTGATTCTGCCAGCTAAAAGATGGTTTGATCAAATGTTCAGCAGGAGAGAAAGACTTAAAAATGTAGATCAGAGAGAGAAGTTATCAGTAGACCACCATTATTGACATTTTTGCTCTCTTTATCATATGTAGTTCTTGGTGATCCAATTCATGTTTAAGATGTAAGCTGTCCATGCCACAACAGCTACAGTAGTATATTTGCTTTTTAGCAATGAATTCCAATTTATATTTTACTAAAAATGTTGTTGATGTGAGGGTTTGATTTTTCAACTCTTTTTTTTTTTTCTTCTTTTTTTCTCTCTCTCTCTCTTTCTCTCTCTTTTTTTTTTTTTTTTTTTTTTTTAATACTGCAGCTATTAGGGTTATTTTTTCTGGAGGGAGGGTGGTCACATAAAGAACAAACAGAATTACGGAGGGCTTTTTTGTTTGCTTGTTTTCACTGAAGATTTAAAAACATAATTCTGCACTTTCTCCAAACATTTTAAGGCTTGTTTCATACTTTTACTGTCTGCATGGGAGTAATTACACTTCTAAAGGATCCAGACTAAATCCAAGGTATTTTTGTGCTCATCATCACATACTCATGGTATCTGTAGTTTTATTTCAGTTTCCTCTGAAAGGAGGTACAATGTGTGCACTGGTTTCTATAGGCCACCTTTAAAGCAAGAGTATAGAGCAATACTTCAGCTTCCATTATGTATATCACTCATCCCTAAATGTGATATCAATGCAGTATAAGCATCCTCCTTTGCATATATGCAGAGTGAGATGTGCTATTACTTCTACAGATAGCTATGTAGCATCTTAGTGGTACTGAGCAAAAATGTAAACTGGGGAACCCCTTATTTATCTTATGAAATGGAAAAAACACTGAAAGAGAGCATCATATACCATTTATAATTATTTCATTCTGTAATCTATAATGTGGGAATAGTGACAGGCTGCATGCATTTTTTCAAATGTCTTGCATAGAGCTAAAATAAAGTCCTATTTTATTTTATTTTGTTTTGTTTTGTTTTAATTATTTTATTTTATTTTATTTTATTTTATTTTATTTTATTTTATTTTATTTTGTTTTGTTTTGTTTTGTTTTGTTTTAATTATTTTATTTTATTTTATTTTATTTATTTTATTTTATTTTATTTTATTTTATTTTATTTTGGATATTAATTTTAGTCAGGTCAAAGGCAAACAGCTACACTTTCATTAATGAAATGCTCTTAAGCTAATTTCCATTTGTATGCAAGCAACATCATCAGGTTTAGTACATGCACACAGTCGTACATACTTACTCTGATATCTGCATGAGAAGAAAGCGAACAGGCTGTTGATTTATTACACACAAATTGAATGAATAAGATAACATTTTATTAGCAAGATACCATTATAAAAAATGACTATAAATGGGTACAATACAAGTGGTATATGGCCTTATCAGTAAATCTACTGTATGTTAGGACCTGGTACATGTTGTAATAAAAAGATAATTAAAAGTATTGAATCACAGAACCATGCCACGAAACAGCCCAGTAACAACAAGCTCCATTAGTGAGACAGTATGTACAGCCAACCTGGTTCAAAAAAGACTGAAAAGTGAAATCAAATTTTTAGGAAGCATGAAAAAGCCTAAAGTCCAAGCAGTAAAAGAATAAAGAGGGGAAGTATTTTTCTGACTTTCCTTAAAAGAGACTACAAATATGACTTGACACAAGGCTTTCTTGTTTGAGGAGCTTTGTCTCATACCCTTAACGAGCATGTTTCTGGTAAGGTGATATTCACACTCTTTAACTGCTGTCATATAGCACACTGAAAAGCAGTGCAAATATTTCAGAGGGCTTTTTTTTTTTTTTTTTTGGTTTTATGACTAGCACTATGTCTGGCTCCAGAAATATGCACTGTCTTCTCCTCAATCCTCCCCCTTCCCCTCAGGTCAGCTGCTACCCCTCCCTCTGGTCAGTTTAAGATGGAGATCCTGCCTAAGCGCTGCTGTACAAAATAAGCACACAACATTTTCTCCTGGGAGCTGGTTCATGCAAAACACTGCCCCGCTGAGAGAGTGGAAATTTACCCATAAGACATTCTTCCAGCAGCAAGACTCCAGAGGAAACCTGATCAGAATTTTTAAAGACATGCCTTGATTTTCTCTCTAATTCCTTCAAAGTTTCATGGGGAAAAAAAATACAAACCAAATGTTTAAGGTTTGTTATGCCTGTGCTTGACCAGAAACAGCCTGAGATATAGTCTAATTTGAGGATAAAAGCTGAGAAGAAGACAGCAGTGGATTATTTTCAATAGATTTTCTGCTGCTATGTCTTCTCCTATGATTTCTTTTTGTTTTTCTTTCATGCTCCTGACTTTCAGTTTATAGTCTCTGCAGCACTTCAGCTGATCAATACATCAGCTCTCTCCCCTCCAAGCAGGCAGAACCTTACTGGCTTTAAGACATGAATGTGGTATTTGCAAAATAAGAAATATTTATTTTTATGACTTAAATTTGTGTTATGGATTTACCAAAGAAATACACTTCCAAGTAGCATAGAACATGAGAAAGGTGATGATTTTTAAGTTATTATTTCTTAAAGACCCTTGGAAAAATATGTAGGAGAATATATAGTGAATTTAAAATCTTTTTTTAAGAAGGAAACCTTTAATTTTGGGCTTGATCCAAAGTCCACTGAATGCTTCCCCCTTGCTTCATTTTGACTTGAACCAGCTTTTTATTGTTTAATCTTACTCTGATCGATTTCAGCAGCACAGCTCCCACATTCTTTTATTATCATAATAAATTTAACCTTTATCTTTTCATAGTACCTAAAAGTTGCAACTACCATATGACCCAGTGTGCCAAGTATTATTTTAAAAAGCCTTTGTAAAGGACAGTCCCATCCTTCAGAGATTTCAGTTGTTACAGACAATTTGCAGGTTGACACAACCTCCCATTGCATAGCAGGTAATGGGATGGTCAGGATCAGATGAGTCGCTGAAGCTAGGAGGATAAGGACTTCATGGAACTAAACTTTTATGCAATGACATCATTTGGAGAGGGAACACATCTTCTTTTCAATCTTAAGCAAACAAGCATCTCTAATTAAGATATAATGCCAGAAACTTTATTTTCTCCCTTCGTTTTCTGAAGTCATAAGGAAATTGTTTTACCTTTCTCTGCTGCAGTGCTGGGACAGTATGCATACTTTGATGACCACATTTTTTAAAGGTTATTGAAAGTGGATCCAGAATTGAGGTACAAAATGTTGCAGAACTTACAATGAAGGTTCAAATTTGGTCTTTGTATATTAGCAAAACAAGACTGAGATGTGGTCCTCATATTTAAATACCTTAAAAAGAAGAAATCACCAAGCTGCAAATGGCTCATTAAATTCCACAGAAAGAGACAAGGAACAATGACTGGAATTTATATCCAGATAAAATCTGGAAGGAAGGCACAGCTGCAGCAATGACAGCAATAGATTGTTGGAAGTACGAAGAGAAGTGGATGATGCTCCATGTCCTGATAACTTTGAAGCAAAAACAACTAGAAAATCAGCTCCAGCCAAATACAAGTTATGAGAGTTATTGATGTTACTATCATAAATTCTGTGGACTACATGTAAAAGGTAAGGGTATACTACTGGTAATTTAAAGATCAGAAGAACCACTCACTCAGATAAAAAGTAGGTATTTTTTATTCATTTTGTTACTATGTAACTTAGATTTCAGCTTAAATGTTTCTATTCTGGAGAAATGTGCTCTCGGGATACATGTGTATTTCAGCTCTTTCAGAGTATCTTGCACATCTATCCCATACATGTTTTTAGAACTCAATATTACCAGGAGTTGTGAGGTTGACTTTTCAATACACATCATCTGTGTTAAGTCAGCTGTGAATGCACCACTTCCTCCAGCAGGATGCTTATGCACCAGTATTCCCATCAGTTCCTTGTGTTGCTTTCCTATCTGCCTTGTTGGTTACCTGTTTACCTGAGTACCTCATCTACTCAGAATCCAGTTCATCAGAGGCCCTTTTCACTGTTGCTTATAGCCAAGTAGTATCTTTTCTAATTCCACTTCCTAAGTAGTTCCTACAGTCACGTCACATTTCTGACTATTCATCAACTTCATATTGCTTTGTTCCCCTGTCTGTCATGAGATATTATCAAGCCCTGGGGAGAAGTGCTTTATCTTGCCCAAGTGTCCAGCTGCATAGTAAAGCAAACATAAAAACAGACACATCAGTATATGATGAAAAAGAGGCACATTTAAGACTCTTCTCACTGTTGTAAGAAAGTAAAAGTAGCTCAGATGAACTATAGATAGTCCAGGTACAATTTGATCGCTGCCATTATTTTGAGATGCATAAATACCATTTTGCTGTGGTCTAACCTGTATGCCTGGGATGGTGATGACTTGGTAAACTAAGTACCAGGCAAAATCACTAAGATGCTGAACCACCCCAAATTAAATCAACAGCCAGAGGATTAGCCTGAATGACAGGTAGAGAGAGACTCTAACTGTGGGTAAGACCAATTCCAGTAAGCCTTACATGATGCATTGTAATAAAACTTAATGAGAGATAGAGGAGAATTTAAGCATTCCTGGGAACTGGTGGTCTTATTCTTCTCTTCTCTACCTGAGGGGCATGTAAATTGGCATTCTTTTAATGAAAAAAAAAAAAAAAAAAGTAAATATAAATTCTCCATTCTTTCATATGATAATGCAGAAAGACAAGCACAATGAGTATCTTCTTATGTCCATTAAATGAGCACAGTACTCTCTGCCAGTATGTTCCAGGTTAACCAAAAACATACAAGACATAACCAAAACATTACAAGACATAGAATCATAATCAATGAGACTTATTTTTAAAAAGCATATATACTATGGACAGTTTCCAAGAAGAAAGGGTCCTTTCTCATTCACACCATGACTCTGTGCTTTGGTGCAGAGGCACTCTACCTTTGTATGGTTTGAATTCCTCAGGATGGCATGCTGTACTTCTAGTTGTAAAAAAGAAGAAAAAAAAAAAAAACTCTAACGCAAAACACAAGTCTCTCACAACTGGCCCTTTTACTTTATGTCCACATATAATATTTCTGTCATTCTGTGCCTGTGGGTGCAGGTCTGATTTTATTGAAACTTCCAGTCTGGCCACTTGAAACATTCAACTCCTGATCCTCAGAATGTTCTTTTCTTCTGAAGGCGGTGTGAAATTCATTACAAAACAAGGACTTGGACAAGATGTAACCTATTAGTATGTATTCTCAAGACTTTTTTGCTTTCAAGTCTTCTGAAAAGGAGACTCCACTACTTTTGGAGCTACAACTACTTTTGGTCAGTTTAAACACTTCCTTTCTTTTTTCCATGCATCTGGTAAAAGGTTTCCCAAGTCAGATAGAAGAGGTTAATTCCTCCTGGAATTTGGGTCACACTATTAAGGTCTGTGAATGTCCTGTCATCGCATAAAATATTCTATATCTTCTAAACAAAAAAAAACAAACAAAAACAGGCAACAGGGATTTTTCTAGACTATGCGATTTAGAAACCATGAACCTTACACATTTCATATCACTGCTGGCAACTGTCATTTTTCTGCTAAATGCCTGATGCTAGGCACAATGTACAGATCAATAACATTTAAGAACACAACTGTAGTGACTCCTAAAAAAATTGGTTTCTGAATCCAACAGGATGACTCAGATGCCCCGTTCCATCAGAGGAGAAATAATCTCTCCACAGTGAGTCAGAAAACTTGCATGCTATACCAGCAGCTACACACAGCTAAGCAACCACTGCTCTGCAGAGGCATGGGTTCAAATTCGTGCACTTCTTGAGAGCTGAGGCCTTATGCAGCAAAGCACTTTTGGTAATTCTATCCACTTTCACTCTAGACCTTAAGATTTTCTTTTATGGTTAAAATATATATATATTTTTTTTCTTTTAAAGCTCTAACTGATCATAAACTTATGTCTGTGATTGAAAATTAGGAGAGATTTGGAAGGGGAATAGGCAACAACTTCTTGGGAACAAGTGCACAGCATTGTTATTTCACTGTGAATATCCATGTTTTCTCTTTTCAACAGCAATGTGGTGGGTAAGAATATGTGAATATGTGACAATAAACTTTCAGAGAACAGCTGGCTGCAAGCTTTTCTCTGGTGCAAAAATAGCTTGCACATGGAGAAGAAACATAGAAGTTCCTTTTGCTTGATTCCAGATGTTACACTTCTGACAGCTTTAGGTAGAGGTCCCAAAATGAAGAGTATATTCGCCCCAAATTCCTAAAATCTTGCTATGAAAGAAGATACATAGAAATTCTGGACTACAATATACACTGATTTCCAAACAATGCCCATAGTGTGCAAGCAAAATTGTTGTTCATTAGTTACTGTACATATACAATGTAGATAACAAAACCTATAGTGGTTTGAAAGATTAAACCTGCGATTAGAGTATAAATTCTTCTTTAGATTGTATAAATTGGACAAGGGCCATGTCTTGGCAGTGAGAAGAGCACATTGTATGCAACAGAGTACAGCCTCGAGGCTTGCGTAATTACAAACATACACATAACATTGGTTTTATTTGCGTTATAGAAGTGAGATTCACCATGTATCTACTGGCTTAAAAGCTCTTCCACAGAGAGAAGAAAGCAAAACAAGTAAGAAGGTCGGCTAACAACTCCTTCAAGATACCTCTATTTTTGTAGAACTTACTTTTCATAGAGAAATTGAGGTATTGAGCATTTATGCCCATGTCTCTACAAAACATGAGATACTAAAGTTAATAAGAATTCTTTGAGTATTAATATCAGATTATTTTCTTTAAAATTTTCTTCACAAATTCCTGCTTGCATTAAAATTTTGTACTGAGCCACACAGCAGAATACAAATTGCATCAATAAACTACAGCATCTGTATCTTACAACAACAGTTAAAATACAAAAATACCTGTAACAGATGAACAGATAGATAACAAAGATATAAATTTAGATAGAAATTTGCCCAAACTTTGCAAGCTGAGAAAAAAATTAATTTTCATTAATGAGAATGAGCGAATGTGCTATTGAAAGAAAACCTTTCTAAAAGCAAAGAGCAATTATGTTTCTTGCTCAAAAGACCACAGATTCCACATAAAACTCACAATGCTGTGCCAATTATTTGGAGTTCAAATTCCGTTATTGTAGCAATTGAAACAATCTCAAAGAGTGCAAAAATTACTGAGTTGAAAAATCTATTCTTTAAAGTATACCGTGCATTCATTTTGCACATAAATGATTTTAAAGTATTTCGGAAGGTGCTGCACTTTTTATTTTTAAAAGTAAAAATAACATCTATCACTTTAGTAACACTGTTAGACATCTTTTAAATAGATATTTAACAGAATTACAGACGTGTTGGAGAAGATAGCTTACATTCACTGAAAAGGCTACTGTAGTGCATTAGTCTTTAGATAAAGTAATAGGATCTTTTCCATGTATTAACAACCCTCTATACAAAAGATTTCTTAAAACTTTTTTAAACAGCTTTATCAAGTCAAGGTTACAAAGCACAAATGGGTAGCTAAATGATACATTGATACTGAAAAGATATTGCCTGAATCCATACAGATTTTGATTGCTTTAGGAAAAAGAGGAATTTGCAAGGTTTGCTTCTTTAAAACTCAAGTATGTTTTAAAATTTACAATGGCATAACAAATTGAAAGGTAGTCCTCTAGTGTAAAATTTCTGGCTATCTCATTTCCTTCTAAAGAATTCCATCGGTTTTAAGCAGAAAGGCACTGACTTGTCCTCTCCAATGTGATCTGAGGCAAGCAAAACATTGAGGCCAACACCATGCTGAAACCTCCAAAATTTCTTGCTGACTTTCTATTTGCACCTTTGGTAATTGTAAAGTTTAGCAATTTTAATGCTAAATTTCACCCTGTGAGCAACTATTTTAAAAGCAGTATTTTCTTAAATAGGTAGAGACTTACACGATCTGGTCAAATTCCTGTTGATAGTAGCAACAGCTTTACATTCAAGAAGAAGAGTCTGATATAGACACCTTCTAGCATTTGCAGATACATATGCATGTTTATCTACCTCAGCTGAGCATCCATCACCCCAACATTGATTTAACTACTTCCAAATTTGAGTCAGTTTTTGGTTCCTACTTCTATGTCTTTGCCTTAATCAAGAGTGTCCAAACAGAGTTGTACACCTATACCTACAATTTGCCTATTTCTCTGGTTCGAATTTCAAGGCACTTGGGATCAGGAAATATAAACCCAGGCATTTGGCAAGGCACCCAAAAGTAATAGAAAAAAATACGTTGTGTGGAACAAATGATGAATCAGTCTTTTATTCATTTTTCTGCAAGGTTTGTAGCAAATAAATGAGCCTTTCTTTTTGGTGCTACCACAGCATAAAAAGAGAATCACTGGAACATGCTGGAATAGCCATAAAAAGTGAATAAAAAATAGCAAGAATGGCTCTCAAATGCCTACATAAAGCTAAGTCAGGGCTATAAAAACTGCTGCATCTAATTCCATAATTTCTTTCTGCGTTTTCATGCAGTCAGCCATTCCAAATGGTCCTGGAGTTCACTGTCCAAGTATATTGCAAAAAAATCTTATCTAATCCAAAATACAAACTATTTTTTTATTACCATTATTTCCTATTGATGTCATCATTACTAAAAAAAGGGTGTTAACTTCAGACCAAATAATTACTAGAATAGGACATTCACACTTTTGCTTCCCCTCCCCCAAGATTTTTATAGCCATACATTTCATTTGATTTCCTGTACACCCCTTAACAGTTTGTGAATTTTCATTCCTCTCTAAGATATGAATATATTATACTAAGAGATATTATATAAATGAGACCATTATTCAAAATGAGAACCTTCTCCACTAACAGCATCACTATTTGCAGAGTATGAGACAAAATAAATGTCTCCCATGAGTGACTAAATGCAAAATAAAAAGTAACCACTCAACTTTAATAGTTTAAAAATGCTATTAAACATAATGGCTCCTCAACATTCAAGCAGCACTATGTTTTAAGTGATCTTCATTTTTTAAGAACTATTTTATTTACATTTGAAATATTGATGGTGCATAAAGTTCTGTTCATGTAGTAATGATAGTCAAAAGTATTTAAAATAATTACCACAAACCTGAAATTGTAAGCTTGCTCTGTCCCTAGGCCACTGGAGACTCCAGTACTAAAAATGTAAACAGCATCCGAAGAAATAATAAGAAACACCTACTCTACTCTGTAGTTCTTGAAAAAGTATCTGAGTTTCTTAGTGACCAAAAGAAGAAATATCAAAGCAAAAGCTCCTAGGTTATTAAGCAATAAAGTAGTAACTTAATCTGTTGTTGGTTGTGGTGTTTTGTTTTTTTTGTTTTTTTTTGTTTTTTTCTTCTTTACTGGTTGAGGAGAATTTTGGCTCTGAGCATATGTTCCCAGAAATTAACCCTTTAGTTAGCAGCCTGCTGATGCCATATTAAAAAAGATTACATTATTATTTCTTCAGCTGCACAGCACTGAAAAATAAATAAACAAACAAAAATTTTAAGGAGACACTGCAACTTATTTCCCAGTTTATTTGTTACCTGATATCAAGCCAGCACAGCATCCATACAATATAGCCAGATGTGTTCTGAGCAACATCAGAATTTGTGGGAAACCGAAAAATGCACATGCCACTTTACAGGAAAACCAAAAAACTTTACAGGTCAGATTTATGTCTCCACAGTTACTCGTTGCGTGCCAGCAACATAAAAACTGTATCAACTAGAGTAGCCTAACAAATGGCGTGAAGTGACCAGATCTTCTGGATGTGTTTCTAAAGTGAAACCCTCAGCTCCTGGAAAGGAAGCAGAGCACATCAGAGGCCACAGTTGGCCCATGCTGCAGGGGTGGAGGCTGGAAGTCATGTAGCTGGAAGTTGTGTAGCCTTAGTCTCTCCTTTGCTCAGCTGAATTTAGCCTGAGTCTCTGTGTAGTTCCCTGCCTTCCTGAAGAGCCCTTCAACTTACTGTTTTTCAGGGTAGTCCATTAGAAAAAAATAGAATGACTATACCCAATTACCAAAAATATAACTGGCCATGAGCAAAACTGGATTTGAAACACGCTAAGCAGTAAACACAGCTTAGCTTTAAGTCTGGATAAACATTTCAGAGGATGTGTAGCCTCAGAAAAATTCTCCAAGACATACTAGTCTGAACTGGGAGGAAGGAAACTGAGTTGTCAACCTCCACAGAATTAGCCAAGATGCTGAAGCACATGAACAGGTCACTGGCTAAGTTAACAACAGAATCGTCATTTAGGTGTTTTTTTTTTCCTTCTTCTTCTTCTTCTTCTTCTTCTTCTTCTTTTTTTTTTTTTTTTTTCCTCTCCTCATTACCAGCTTTACTTTATTTTGTAATCAGGAAAATCAAATTGACTGTCTAAAATAAATGTTTATCATAATTAACTATTCACAATAACAATTTATAATAAATAACTATTCTAGAACAAACAGATCAGAAGAATTTTCTTTTTCAAACAACACTGTTTAATTGTTAAATATAATAAATCTAGAATCCTTTTACATTCTGTCAAACTTTTTAGAGGCAAGCAACCTCAACAATATTAGCACTCTTAAGGGTGAGAAAGTTTCCCTTCAAGCTGAAAAAGCCCGCTGGTAACCCAAACACTGGGGCAGAAGGAGAAGTCTTCCCAAGGTAACGAGTGTAAGCAGTGAGAGATACATGACAGACAGTCGGTGACTTTGGCATATTCTGCAGCACTCCTCAGACTTTTTCACGCCGTCTTATTTTTCATTTGTAAATTTACTAAGGTAGCATTTAAAAGGCCCCACTGAAAATGAGGCAAATTGGAGTATAAGGATAGTTACTTTTTAAACAAACGAAGAAAGAAAGAAACATGCTTTTCACAATATTTGTGAATTATATAAAATCACATGATAGGACAACCAATAGATTTAAATGACTTGTCCAATACCACATAACAGGACAGGGACAGCGCTCAGAATCCAGAGGTATCTATGTAGCAAATCATCTACTTTCTTTGCTTTCTTACATCCCCTTCTGGGCAGGTGAAAGCTATTCACATGCTCCAACTGCTGACATATTGCTGCCAGCTTGGGGCTGTGAGTCTGCACTCACAGCTGCTTTCTGTCCAGGCAATACCACGTCGGACATTTCCGGCTGGAATAACTCATAACTAAAACACAGCACTACTAATTCCCAGTCCCAGATCTGCCCACTCCTTCCTATTGTGTCTCAGTCAATACTATGGTCTTGTCTGCAGACATCATAGATACCTGCCCCTGTACTGAAACCATATCGCCCCATATCCTTCTTCTTCCAGATAATTTATACAGTTCCTTTTTTCCTCCTTTTAGAGTCAACACCCTCCTCTCACATCATAAAAGTCTCCATAGACCATTCACAAGCACAACACATTGTAAAATGCATCTGTACTTTTTCTGATCGCATTCCTGTCCCACATTTTGAGTCTCTCTAACAGGAATGAGCTCCACCTCTTCCCTTGTATTTGGCCTTTTCTTCGAAGCCCTGAGTAGCTGTGCTGCCGAATGCCTGCCTTCCTTTCGCATCTTTTCTGCTTCTGTTGTCATGGCTACAACACCAGCCTCACATCCACGCTTCCATTTCCCCATTGGCAATTTCAGCCTTGCTTTCAAGATGCGCAGGATATTTGAAAATCCTTTCAATATTCAACCCAGTCTAATGACCAATATCTATCTTGACACCTATGAGAATGTGTCAGATTTTCAGCCTTGTCAAACAGTAGTGAGTGTCATCTTTGATTTCCAAAGCTTTTGAATGATGGATCTTCAGTGAAATCTCAGTGTTTCTTGCAGACCACCAAACATGCTGATTCACAGCTCAGAACTCTAGTAAAGCAACACGGTCTCATGGGCTGGCTGCATACTTCTTGCTATAGCTTTGGGAAGAGGTTTGGAATACAATTTTTTGTTTTGTTTTGTTTTTCTTTCTTATTTTCACAGAAATATTTTCAGATCAATGACACCCAACAGCCAGGCTTCAGTTTAAGTTCAAACCACAAGACATATCCATCCAGGCCATGACATTGTATCTAGAGCAAAACAGCTACTTGGACATCAACACAGTACATTCCTGCTTCAGAGCTCCTGAAAATACCACATGCATGTGAAAGCAGAAAGGGAAAAGAGAAAAAAACATCCCCTTCCTTTGCACAGCCTGCAGAGTCTAAAATAGCCAAAAAAAAGAACTGCAGCAGATCAAAGGGCAGTGGCACTCCAACATGAGAACTGATGCCATTTGTTAGGGGAGAAGGATGGGAAGAAGTATCTCAGTAAGACTACTGTTGGTGTTGAATTATAGAAACTAGAAGAGATGACATGACCAATACGTCCAAGAACATGTAGGAAGGCAAGGAATGGAAGACACTTCATGAGCAAGAGTAAGACACAGGGCCTCTCCCAGAGCAACACGAGGTCAGGAATGTCACACAATTGAAACTGCAGAGTTTGTTTCAGCTGTAATCACATGATACGATTAATCTTCTCTTAAGTACCTTCTGCATCCAAGTTTTAGCTACCACTCTCTCAAATAACTTCCCTGGAACACATACTATGCTTCCATTTGTATCTTGCCAGAAAAAAAAACAAACAACTATATGTGTACAAAACAGTTGCTAAACTGCATTCAGAATCTCTAGGGATCAGGCTATTTTATGGCATGAAAGTTTTAGATTAACAAGAAAATGATCAACCTATACCATTCAACCATCATTTTGGTTTGAAGTTTCATCACATGCATCATTTTTTCATGTTGTTTCTCTTAGATTTTTAATAAAGTGTCTAGTTTGACTTACAGCCCTGATACCACAAAATATTAATCATTTCTAAAGAGATAAGATGCAGGTGAGCAAATTGAGTGTTTTGTTTTGTTTTGTTTTGTTTTGTTTTGTTTTGTTTTGTTTTTGTTTTGTTTTGTTTTGTTTTCTTGTAGGTTTGCTAAAATTTTATTCAAAAGAGATGGTCAATTTTTATCAGTCATTGATTTTTTTTTTTTAGCAGAAAATGTGAAACAGTAATTTACACTGAATGTACTTGTTCCTCACCTCAGTATACCCATTGGTGATGCTAGCATGGTATCAGCTATCTGCCTTCACCTTTTAATGGTTTTCGGCGGAGGGAGCAAGAAGAAAGGGATGCATGTCCATTGTCATCAGGGCATTTTTAAACATCGTGACAGGTTCTCACTCACATGGGGGCCCTGCATTAACAATGGGTTGTTTTTACACCTGATATTTTCTTGAGGGAGAATAACCCAGTGACACCGGACAGAGCACTAGTTACCACAGGAGCAGTGGCAGCCCATCCCTCTTACAAAGTCATGTCTGATGAACCAGAAGAATTGTCTATAAAGCCCATAAGTCTGTGACCCTTAAGAGATGCAACGGTCAATTACTTCCTGGGATTTTTTTCATTTTATTTTTCTCAGTGTTTTTTCCAGGCTAAAATTTGATGCAACCTAACATGCTTCAGGGATGACAAAACAAGATTTGTCATTCCTATCTATCATATAAATTCATGGAACAACTGCAGTCTAACCACTTCCTGCGTCTCCTCATGGGTACCTGGACAAAGAACAAAGACATCTCCCAATCTCAGAAGTTCTGATCTAGTGCTCTGTTGCTGGGGCTCATCTGTAGTTTGTAGTGAAAGTAATCTGAAATGGCAACACTTCCCAAATAAACAGAGACTCCTGTGGAGGAATGGTTAAGTGAAGTAGGTCATGTGAATGTTGAGCAGCTAGGAGGCCGCAAGTTAACAAAGTATCGAACACAGCTCAAATGAGCCTGAGAAAGTACGTAAATAAGCCTGAGAAAATACGTGAATGCGGCCTGGGAAGGAATGTAAGTTCTGGGAGGTTTTAGGGAGGTTTCAGGTACAAGGACATGATATCTGTTGGTATGCTGGGAAAGTACTAACTGTGTTACTTTGGTGGGAAACTAGCTGATAGAATAGAGAAATGCACTAACCAATCATGAGCTTAGCTTTTGCAATATGTATGAGCTAATTATATTGAATTAGATAAAAGACGACTGAGCTATCCAATAAATCGAAGTTCACTGATCACTCATATTGAGCGTCTGTGTCTTCCTTCCGTCGACAACAAATGTCCGTCGCAACAAATGGCGCCCGAACAGGGACCTTCTGAACGGGAACAGGAACTTCGCTGGAGTTGAACCTGCGCTGGAATTGTACCTGCGAGCCACGGTTGGACGGAATACGAGGACCGGTCCTGCAACGCAGCTCAGGAGGTGAAAAGGATTATAAATTGCTGAATCCCTGCATCCGAGGTCTGAAAGGTGAATGGACAAGAAACCTGGAATCCCCACACCCGCAGCTCGGAAAGGGAGTCCTCGCACCCGGGACGAGCCCATAGAGGGTCCCGCCGGAAAGCGCCGCCGAGGTCTTTGCAAAGGCTGCAACGGTACCGACGTATATAAAGGTATGGAGAGACAAGCGGCGTATGATTTGCTCAAATGCTTTTTAGAAAAGCAGAGCATGCAGCTTATAGACTGCAAAAAGAATTTACCAGGATTATTAGCATATGGGGTAGCTAAGGGTTGTTTTATCAATCCTGATACAGTTTTTGAACAAACAGAGTGGCGTAAATTTGGGGACAAATTGTTTGATGAAAATAAGACTGCTAAAAAATTATTGAAGCCTTGGAGAGCAGTCACTAACGCCTTAGTTATACATCAGGCTGAGCAGAGAGTTACTGCTACCGCTACAGAGCGACTGGGATTGCCGGGAAGTGCTGGAGCTGGGGATTGCCCACTGCCGCCTTCAGTGAGAACGATAACGCTGCCTCAGGGGGCTACGGGGCAATGGGAGCCTCCCCCCCCTCAGTCACCGCCACGAGCAGCGCTGCACTCGGAGTTCCGTGGAATCGAACGGCAGCCGACCCTCACCATGTGGCGAGTCGGCACAGAGCAGAGGGACGGACATCAGGACCCTGCAGCCTGTCTGACGTAACCATGGAAGCAGCGGCAGCTGTGCTGCTTCTCTCTGGCATTCTTTTTATAAGAGGTTTACCTTGCAATGCAAAAGGGATACTAACTGGAGTGTTAATAATTGTATGTGTTATTCTTAAATGTCCAGGTATTTTGTGTTGAAAGTATTTGTGTAAGGGTAAGGTTTTAAAACAAAGTGTTGCAAGTCACTTCACGAGGAACACAATGAGAGGCAATACTTGTTTGTTTGCTTATCATTCTAAATCATATTCTTGTGGTATGATTGAGGTTGTGGTATGATTGAGAGTGAGATGTGCCAGAGGCCTCTGAGTGTACAATTGTGCTCTGAGTGTGCAAGTGTGCTCTGGGTGTGAGTGTGCTGTGTACTGTGTTAGTGAGAGCCCATTTATTGCCATAGTACAGGCTGAAATCATAGGAAATTAGTACTGGTCAAGCAAAATCATGTTTCACAAGTATGGGGTCATTGTGTGAAGTAGCCACTAGGAGAAACTTAAGGGAACGTACTGTTTAAAACTTTTTGATCAAAAATGTTATAGAGATTTTGAAATGGTGCTGGAAACAGGTACCCAGTGGATCACTGCAAAGTGGACTGAAGCAGCTTTAGAATCTGCACACGCCGAAGACGACCAGGAAGAGGTTCCTGATAATTATTCTGACAATGACGTGGGTTGTGACACCTCGACAACTGTCAAGAACAGCCTTCGATCACCATCAAGTGATTAGATTTAAGTGTGTTACTATTAAGTTGTGTTACTTACTATTAAGTGTGTTACCATTAAGTGCTTACAGTAATTGTAGTGTTATTAGGGTTAAGTTGTATAGTTGTGTTATGTTATGTATCCTTTTAGAACATGCTTATTTGGGGTCCCAATAGGGGATCCAAAGGAACTGAGCGAAATGTTAGCACCATATTCTGCCAGTATTACTCTGCTTAATGGATCTTTTTCTGACTGTAGGAACTGCACACGCTTTGACTAACATTAATAAGCTTGCTTGTTGGGCTGTTAAACAATCAAATGTAACAACACAAGTTCTTTCTGAAATGTCGCAAGATATGGAGAGCATAAGACATGCTGTATTACAAAATAGGGCCGCTATTGCTTTCTTGTTATTAGCTCAAGGACATGGGTGTGAAGATGTAGAAGGAATGTGTTGCTTTAATCTCTCTGATCATGGGCAATCAATTCACAATCAATTGAAATGGTTAAGGGATCATACACAAAAAATTACGATACAGAATAATTGGTTTGATGATTGGCTTAAATCTGTCTTGGGAGATGTAGGGGGATGGGTTTTTAACTTAATCAAAGAGGGACTTCGCCTTTTGCTTATAATTGTATTGATTATAATTGCTGCGCGGGTAGTCTTTAGCTGCTTATCTAGGAAACTAGAACAACTCACAGAGAAGGTGTTTGTAGCCCAAAATAAAAACGGGGGAATTGTGGAGGAATGGTTAAGTGAAGTAGGTCATGTGAATGTTGAGCAGCTAGGAGGCCGCAAGTTAACAAAGTATCGAACACAGCTCAAATGAGCCTGAGAAAGTACGTAAATAAGCCTGAGAAAATACGTGAATGCGGCCTGGGAAGGAATGTAAGTTCTGGGAGGTTTTAGGGAGGTTTCAGGTACAAGGACATGATATCTGTTGGTATGCTGGGAAAGTACTAACTGTGTTACTTTGGTGGGAAACTAGCTGATAGAATAGAGAAATGCACTAACCAATCATGAGCTTAGCTTTTGCAATATGTATGAGCTAATTATATTGAATTAGATAAAAGACGACTGAGCTATCCAATAAATCGAAGTTCACTGATCACTCATATTGAGCGTCTGTGTCTTCCTTCCGTCGACAACAAATGTCCTCGCAACAGACTCCTTTTCTTTGTTGTCTACAAACAGCATAACAGACTAAAGGATGGACCAGAATTCCTATCCTTTATGCTTACATTTTTATATTTTTTTAGTGAAAAACACATAATCATTCATGTTCTGTCAACCCTGCAGTGAAATATATGTGTCACAGGTCCATTGCTTTTCCATGGTCAGATATGCGTGGTGTTTGAGTCCCATTGCACTTCATTCATTGAAATTTATCTTTCTCAGGCTTCAGCAGTGTCTTTCTTTGGCTCTCCACCACATTTTGTGTGTGCATTTTGAAGTTCAAGCAAAGCTTTATTCATTTGCTTTATAGTTTTCTTGTCCAGGGATATGTATTAGTCTACATATATAACTCTGAGACTTTACAGAGATTTCTAGCATGACTATTTTTTGAATGAGGAATATACAGATATAGAGAAATCCAGTAAAGCATGATTACATTCTCTGCCTAGACACCACATTCAAGCTTTTGTTTGGTATCCTCAAAGAATCTCCCTCCCTTAGCACATGTCTTCTAAATCATGTAAATCTGCTTTGGTTCTGGTTACTCCATCCAATCTTATCTTGGCCCGTCTCCCTCGTCATTGTTTAGTAGGATTTTTTCTCAAGCACTTTCCATTGACTTTGACAAGACTTGATCAGAAACAGTTGGCCTACCTCAGCTGATAACTCATTTTTTTTAACTAATGACCCCATCAATTCTTTTCTATTTACACTTACAGGGTTGTTGCCATGTAAACTGTCACTGTTAGTCTTTGATTTCTGGCTGAATGTAGAGGTGAAACGATGTATGTAAAAAATGTGCATTCAAAACAGAAACTGGTGCTTATGGAGACTCCATAACACCAAGCAGAGTCCAGAAGCTGTTCATAGACACATTCAAAATTGTCATTGTTAGAGTAGTTCACCATTCTGGGTGCCTATGGATGGTAACTAGATTTTAGATAATACATTTATATCTCATATTATGCTATATTTACAGGTAGAAATGAGACAGCAACAGAGCTCTCTCCAACCAGTGTGCAACAGAAAACAAACAAACAAACAAAACAAAACACAATAGTATTTTGTCTTTGTAGTAATATTTAGCTTAGCTGAGGTATAAACCTTAGCACTCTCTACAAAGAGCTTAAGTTTCCAGACACATGGAAACAAACAAACAGGAAAAAAAAAAGAAAAAAAAAAAAAAAAAAAAAAAAGAGAGAAAAGAAAAACTACCAAGACAAGCAGCCAGGTTTCCTTAGGATGTCAGTGCTCTCTTGTGCACTCTGTACTTCAGAATTCCCCAACACCTTTTGCTGCTCTCGTTCCCTTCTAATTAATTCTTTGAGTGAGCAATTTGAGTTTGATCAATATAAAATCTGTGATTTTTCTAATTGTGATTCGTTACAGCTTCTCTAAATTGGTTACTCTAAGAATAAAGACTAACCTTTTCAAACCTCTCATCCGGAAATATTATGATAATGAGCAATGCCTGAGCTTCACAAAGGATGCCTGTAATGCTACTATACTACTGAACAGATAGATCTTGTATAATAGTAAAAGGTTGCTTCCAGAATAAGCATCTTTATGGAAATGTTTAGCCCTCTTTAAATGAACAATTGAGGTTTATTTCTTATTGTATGAATTTACCAGAAGACCACCATTTGCTTTAGAAATGGCACGCAGCTATTTAACACAGAGAAATAGATGCTTATCTCTACTGTAGTCCATGCAACATTTTTATAGGAATAGTCCTTAGAAAAAACTGAAGCTTCCCAAAATGAAATATATTTGCCTGTGGGTGATGAGGGGGGGAAAGTGCAAACTGAAGCCTATTTAATCTAGTGCATTTTATATGAAAGATCTCATAGCCATAAAATAAGTCCACGTTAAAACATTTCAGTGTTAGATATCCAACAAATACTCAAAATGGCTTTGTGCAATACACATGGATGTTGATGTTAGAGAACAACAGACATTCTGCTTGATTTTTTTTTGGAAAAGAGAATTTACAAACATTTATTTTAGGAGGTCAATAGTGCATTCTCTCTCTTAGCCATGCTATTTGTGACACTATTAGGCAGGGCTATTTGCATACATCTATATTTGTTAAAGGTTTTAAAAAACAAATTACAGTTTGAATTTTACCCCAACATGTAACATAATTTTTGTTATTTTCAAAATTAAGTCTTCTAGTCAACTGTCCCATAATGTCTGTGCAGTGTCAGTTTATGGCACTAATGTTCCAATACACTAAAGCACTTAGACGATATTGTTGACTCCAGTGCAACAATTTGCATACTTAAAGTTAAGTACATACTTTTTGGGACCTGGGCCTAATACTTCCTCTCACTGTTTGTATGTATTGCAAATGGTTTCTGTTTCCTTCTGGATGTGGGATAGCTAATTATGTTTTAGTCCCTGGGCATCCAGTAAGCATAATATAAAACCACAAGTTTATGGCTTTTTCTTGCTGCAGTTTTGTCCCAGTGCAGGCTAGTTGTAGGTGCAGTTACAGGCTTCCATTCCAGAGCAGCTTCCTCCTGATATCCAAGGAAAGTAATCTCCTGGCTATGCTAACAGTCATCCAAAAACCTACCATATAATCTAATTGAACTATCGATTCCCAAGCTAGGGCTTCTATTTAACATTCTAGAGAGAAAGAAAAGAGAGAGAAAAAGGTTTTACAGACATAGTAACACAATGCCACAAAAACCTTCCTTTAGCTTCTGTTGTTTTATTTTTATTTATCATAAAGATTATGCAAGAAAAAAAAGTTACAATGATAACAACAGTATGTCCCCCCCTCAAAAAAAAAAAAATCTTTTTTATTTCATGATGTAAATACTTAACCAGAGATTATACATTTTCCTCAATAAGAAAGTCTAACTGCAGGAAGAATGGAAAGTGCTCCATCTCAGCATCACCTCACATTGCTTATACGTCTAGACAGCTGGTAGTACTATCGGTATGACAGAATCTTTCTCAGCTTTTTTTTTTTTTCCTTTTTTTTTTTTTTTTTTAATTTAAGAAGAGAAAAAAGAAGCATGCACTTTGCATTTGAAAAATTCCATCAGAAACCTACTTTATCTTTCATTCAGATTGCAAGATCAACATATTCCCTTGACAATTATTTTCTATGAATATTAATTAAGTTACAGCTACAGTGTGTTTACCAATCCTTTAGAAATAATGCAAGCATTATGGGGACAAGATATTAGTGGCATGGAATATTGACCAACAATAGAGGTTCCATTCTGACAATTCTGTATGTGCAAACATTTTAGCTATTTTCTGGAAAGCTGTATATACTGTTAACAGTGTGTGATATTCCCTGTACTTTTTATAAAGCAAGTCAGGTTTATTTGTACCAATATCAAAGTTACTTACAGAAGTATTCTGTACTGTTATCTTATCCCAGAATTTTTAGTTCATGTAACTGGAATATTTTAGGTGAAAAAAAATATTTTTCATTTATCTAAGTGGCATTATGAGATGCTGGTCAAACTATTTCTTTGTATTGTAACTTAATTAAAACTAGGGGTCAAAATCACTTCTGAATTGTTTCTCTGATAAATTCATATATTTGGAGAACTTTCAAGTAATGAATTAATCAAGGTGAGTTCTCCACAGAACAGGCTGAAAAAATCAGCTCCAAAAGTGTCTCTAGCATGATTTTTAAAATGTAGTTACTGTCAGAAAATAGAGCAATAGGTTATTCATGGCCAGTTTACAATGAAAGAGTTCTTATCTACTAATCCTTGAAATTTAAGTAAGACCTAAAAATCAACCTGTGATATTTCTACTTTTTCAGAGTGAGGCAAACAACAAGTTGGTATTTAAGACCTACGGTTTACTCTAGTCTTGTAGTTTTGTTTTGGGGCAATAATGCTGAAAACAGGACATCATTATTGTTCCTGCTTTTTTTTTTTTTTTTTTTTTTTTTTTTTTTCCCACTGGGATTATAATAGTCGAATTTTTAATCATATATAAGACAAAGACATCTTGAAGTGAAAAATTTCTACAGGTGATGTCCATATAGGCATAATCGGAATGGAGTGACATAAAAGCCATGGAAGAATTTTCCCCAGAGAAAGAATTTCTTCCTTAAGGTCCCTTGGTAAGTTGTGATGAAAGAGTTGTGTGACAGCCAAAGGGATCTGTCTGGAAAAGCACTTTTTGCTAACTATTCTAGCTTCTAGTATTTGCTAAATCCAGGGAAGTTGCTGTAACTGAAAGAGTGGTGATCCTAACTTCTACAGGAACCACTTCCAGAACAGCCCACTTTTAGGTGGTCAAAAAGAAAGGAAATTAAACACCACAAAGTTGTTTCCTCCTGGCAGTATAAAAAAAAAATCTTAGCTCACATTTTCAGTGATAATTATCCACTGAACATTTCATGTAGCTTACAAACAAATATTATTTCATGAAACTAAGCAGTGGCTCAGGAGGAACATAATGGAAAGAACAGCTCCCATTGCCAATGCCACCGACTGAACAGCAGCCTCCAGCAGTCAAAGATTCATGCTCCATCCAGGACATGGAAGAGCTGAAGAACAGCTGCATGGGAGCACAGACACATGGTATCAAGGTGCAAGACAAGAGCACATAAATTGCATGAAATATTGCTAACTCATTTGGTGCTATTTGGATATTTGCTGCAAAACAAAAGTGTTACCAAATCCCAGGTTCTCTCATCTGTTCAGAAACAAGGTCAGAGACAGTACTAGCATGTTTAATGCAAAAAGGGTCTTTTGAGGAGGAGTTTTCCCTCATGAATAATCTTTAAAGGTTTGTGTAAATTCTAAAACCAGTGTAGTAACGTTAAATGTTCAGGTCTGGCGCCTTCCATCATGTTTTCTAGGTATTTACTGGTTAACTGTATTGTAATCACTCTTATTCTGATGGCAACAGTTTGGTCTAATGTAACTAACAGTCTCTGAGAGCTGTCCACAATATGCAAAGTGAAGGGTAATGTATGCACTCCTTTTAACACTTGTTCACTGCTAGAACTGATGACTCAAGGCTGCTGAAGCCCAGGAACATGTCTAATTTCTCCTGGCTGACCCTTGTTGCCCCAAGTCCATGGGTATTACAGGAGAATTCAGAAGTATAAGAGATGCAAGCAGAAGTCTACATTGATTTTCATTTTCTGCAATAGCTAACAAATAACAACTTCATGGGAGCTCTTTTCTATTAACTATGCTTTTGGAGTCCTCTTTATTATTATAATTTTTCCCCTTGCATTAAGGAATCACCAAAATGAACACCATCTGTCTCAGAAAGCTGATAAAATACACAAATTCTGTGCACCCTTCCCATACCTCAGACTTGGAGGACTTTACTGTAACTCTCAGTGCTATTCCTATTGATATATAATGAATTAATAGAATATGTAAAAGCTGAATGGCTCAACACAGCTTTGCCCTATTCAGTAGAAAGTCCAGCAACTTTCACTCAGGAATTCAGCTACAGTAAAACTGTATCTTGTTCAGTGAAGTACAGAGCAATTGTCTGTAATGTTTCTCTCATGTTTTAGCAATACAGAAATTTCCTGGCCTAGTCATGCTCCTTCACTATGTTGTTCTACTAAAGTTTATTGAAATGGTCTCTGGCATGAAATGCTTTTGCCCAGCTAGCCCATTTACTAGAAAGTGCAGCTTCATCTAGTGACTACTAATGAGGTATGTTTTTTGTTGAGCATGCTGAGAAGCATCTTCAAAAGCACTTTGGAAAGGACTCAGGCAATGAAAATATATTTTAGACACATACACTCTTGCAATTCACTCCTTCCTCCTTTTCAAATACTTTACATTATAGTTCAACAGCATCCCCAAAGTCAAACATTAAAAAAAAAAAAAAAAAAGGAATCTGAAGTGCACCTTTCTCTTCAGCACAACTGCAACAATTATGCACCTTTTACAATGGCCCAACATCAATATGAAACCACTTACTGAGAAGGACATTTGCAAAGTCCATCATGTCAGAGGCTGTTGGGCTACTTCCTGGAATCTGTCTGTATAAAACAGCTCCTCTTTCTGAGGCAGTCCTGCTTCTCAGTCTGATTTCTGTGCTTGCAAGAGGTAGTGCAATCGATGATTCTGAGCTAACAGAATCCTGGGGATTGCCAGTGAGAGAAAGGTTCAGGTGTTAATTCCAGTAGTGGTAGCACGGTTCAGTGAACTGTTGCTCCTTACACTGCTTATAATTATGTTTCCATTTTGGCTTTTTCTCCATAGTTGCATAAATTCAGAGAACCTGGGCGAGTGTATGTTGTTTTGAAAGGAATAGTGCGTTTAAGGGGTTAGTTAATATGACAGTATTCTATTAAATCCTCTTTTCAAAAGTTGACAAAGGTCATAGACTATGTGGTAACAATGCCTCTAATCAAACTGGTGGATTCTTTCTAAGCAATCTTCTGAATGGGCAGTAGACAAATTCTAGCTTTTAAAAAGTCTTACATTGTCATATTTATTTCTTCTGAAAATTGTTTTCTTGAAAAGGTGGAAAGATGAGCTGCCTAACACAATAATATCACTCAACAAACATAGGATTTCGACTGTATCTCCTATTACAATGCTAAAACTCAGTCTTTTCTTGCTTATTTTTCTTTTCTTCTTCCAAAACTGTTTTGTGACACTTTGAGTATGAAAGCAGTCAAAAAAACACTCTTGATTCTTTCAAGTCCTCTGAAACTACTTGAATTATAGGGAAAGAGGAAATAAAACTTTAAAAGGTTCATTACGTTATACTGATTGTCTACAAATGCTGTTTTACTTTCTTCTATTAATTTGGGTTTACAGAGCACAGAGAAACCCTTGCAATGATACCTGGGGTAGCTCCAAAACTATTGTTTATCACTGAAGAAATCCTTTTGGTCACCCATCCAGAAAGCACATGAATCATTAAGTTCTTAGTCAAAAGAGTTGCCCGCATATTTGTAGACCTGGTAAAGAAGTAGGAGGTGTGCAGGGGAAGTTCTTGGTAGCAAGAAGACTTTGTTTTCTACATTTGAATTTAAAAAGGAACAAATTTTGTTTCACAAACAGCTCCTGAAGAACAAGGTACATTTTGCCCTCCACACAGGATTCGCAAGCAGTAAATGTTATTTCCCTTTCTAACACCACCTTTTCCCACAAGCTTCCATTTATACATACATACAAAAAGAATATTCACATGAGCTCACAGATCCACAGTCATTTCTTCATCTGATTTATCTGAGAGCTTGCCTCAGAGGGCGAGCACTTGTGATGCAAATATAGGAGAACCAAAGACAGGCAGAAAGCCATGAGGCCCTTCCATCTATCGATCAAGTTGTCACTCCTACTTCAACATAAGTGAAGAAATGTCAAATAATATTTACAGAAAGTTAAGCATTCCAATAAGTGTCAGGGAGAGCCTATTTGCTCCAGACTAACTTTTTTGCATTTTTTCTTTAGTGAGAACAATTTTTACAGGAACTATAATTGTAATGTCACACAACTTGTCTGTCCACACCCCTTTTTTTCTTCCTTTAGGTAACGTTTCCATCAGGAACTGAGGTAGAGTATGAAGTATTATGGGACACTTGAGAGACAACTGGTGTTTCTCACGTAAATAAGTAGTAAATGCAGGGTTGTCAATGCAGATAGTAACACTGGCACATGAAATAATAGTAGTAAGTAATTGAAGCAAGGAAAAGGAGTGTCAGATGAGACAGCTGAATTGGCATGTGAGTCTCTCAGGAGATACTGAGAGACATTGGTTTAGAGAATCAGGCTCTTCTTCTGCCGTCATTTACAGAGTCTCAGTCTCCTCCTCTTAAACTGAAAAGAATCAGACAGGCAATACCATGTCTAGTACCACTTTAAATTTAATCTTCGTGATCTGCAGATGCTAGTCATAACATTAGGGCAGGGGCTGGGCAGGTAGAGGGACTGCAGGTCCCACTACTAAGTATGAGCTGAAGTCCAGACAACCCTAAACTAAGAAGGACAAGATATTGTTTGCTTCTAGTACTTGTCCTTCTCACCTAACACACAAAAATTATACCACTGTCTTGTCTACACTAGCAGCTTAAAATCTTCCTGAAATACATTTGATAGGTTATCTCTAATCCTTTGCACAGAACCTCCCTGCCTTGTCCATGGTGAGCCTGGCATGCAGTTAGTCAGCAAGGAGAGCAGGAAAGAGCCCTCCTCTCCTCTGCTCCCTCCCATGAAATCTCTGCTCTTCTCCATACAGGAGATCCTGAGAGCAGGCAAATCCTCAGCCCTCCCCTTTCCTGAATCATTTCCTTCATAGCAATGTGCTGTTATACTGTACACAGAGAGTTAAAATTCTACACTGCCACCTCTGAACCAGCTCTTGGTCTAGGAAAACAAAATTACATAGGTTTCATGGCAGACTGCACACTTCATAACATGAGGAAAAGAAGTAAAATTCTGCCCATAAGGGAAAAACTGCAAGGGAAGCAACCCACGAGATTATTTTGCGTATGCAGTTATGAGGTAGTTTTAAAATAAATAAATACATGGACCAGCTAGTATATAAACATGGCTGAGGAAAAAATAAATATTCAGACAAGTTCGTCTGCTTCATTATTTCCCCCAGTGTTTTTCAGACATCTTCACTCTCAAGCACTTAAAACACACACCAAAAATGTTTCCTACTCCCTTAAGCCAATTTTAGCTTACCTGCCTAGTGCGCAAATACAGTTCCCTTGCAACTGCAAGCTGTAGTATTGTGTTAATAATTTTTCCTCCAATTCCACCGAGATACCCAGAGAAACTTGAAAGGAAAATCAAAAATTAAAAAGGCAAAGGGATCTTTTAATATATACTGTCAAACAGCTTTGAGGCCTTAATCCTAGATGCCTTTTTACCTCCTTCTATAACACCTACTCATGATTTTTCTGTTCAGCAATGAAAAGATGCTCAACCAGAAAAACGAACTTTTACCACCTGTTTTTTTTTTTTTAAACCCAGGGAGTTGAGTGAGAGTTCCTCACTGATAGCACAATGGTTCCCAGTAGTCATACATCACAAATTTGATGAGGAAGTGAGTTTCAGCCTGTTAACAACAAATCCTGTTCCCTTCACATTTCCTCATTGCTGGATGTTGTTGCATGACGCATCATTAAAGAACTGTTGCCAAAAGACGGTTCAAGCTATGTTTTCACTTAATCATTATGGACTCAAGATAGAAGACCCTTTAAGCAAAAAAAAAACAAAACACATAATTTATATTTGTTAAAGCTATATGTACTTATTCCACTATATCTACAAGCTGAAAGCCAAGGACTTGGGTTAACTTTGTGTGTGCTAAAATGTTCTGCATCCTCTTGATACAGGTGGGGACCAAAAACTGTCCAACTCAGAGCACACTTTAGAGGATGAAGGCTATATGTGCCTATTTTTAATTTCCTATCCTCTTCAGTTCAAGTGCATGTCCCTTAGCTTCCTGACAGAAAGAAACACAATCCAGGCAAAATGACAGAATTCAAAAGATGTCTGTTGCACAGATTGTGGTTGATTTCTGCCTGCTGGAGTTAAGAGGTGGGTAGGAACATTTCTAATATGATAATTCTACTGGATGTTTCTGTTAATTTATCATTAGCTCCAGTAAATACCATCCTCCTCTATATAGGGATAACAAATATTAAAAGAAATTAATAGAAGTAATTAGGGGATGTTTAAGCAGTTTATGTGAAAATCATATTTTGAAATTAAATAAATGTTTTCATTCAGAAAAATAAACTTATTTAAAATAATAATTGAAGTTATGACAATTTATGTGAAAGGCCCAAGGCAGGGTTAAGTGTCCCATTTAAACTTCAATACTACAGTTTGTGTTTCAGTCAGAATTTATGACAGTAGTCTGGGAAGACCAGGGGAGAGGGGATATTTTCTCTACTTATTTAGCCAGTGAATTCAGTGATTTGACAATGAAAAATAAAGCAACCATCTGTAACCTGAAAAAAAATATAAACTTATTTTCCCTCTCGAAGCTCAGGGCTAAAACTCAAAATTAGTGAATGAAATCTATTTATTCTAAAATCCTGGCAAACTCAGGCATTAGAAGTTACTACATCAGTTCCTTAGTTGCAGAAAACACTTGTTTATTTAAATAATCATATTTTACATGTAAAACATATTTTGATCAACATATTTATTTAAATGTTCAGAAAGTTCAAATTACATGATCTTTTTAAATTTCGGTACTATGCTATATCTATTAAATAATTTCCAATCACGTCCAAAGGTGTTCAAAACATAAATCACTAGAATAATAAAGCATTCGATGTTTGAAATTCCGTCAGATAACATAAGTATATGCTTCTTTATTTAGGAATACCTTAAATAACATGAGTATATCTAACCAGTAAGAGTCTTTTCTATTGTAAAGGCAGTATTTTGCAACAAATCAACACTTAATGGCAGCTTCAATTTTCATTGGCCATCTTCAGTTAAAAACTAACTCTTCTTTTAGAAGGCATCAGAGAAATGGTAGGAAAAAAAGCCTCTTAAAAGTCTGTTACTTAAAACAAGTTTTCCTGCTTCATGTTTTAAATCAGTAATACAAATGGCTATTTAAATTACTTTCATGTCAATCTATCCTCCATGATCTGCAGAGAGCTATTTAAGAAGACAAAGAGACAGACTAAAGAACATCTTCACTTGTGTTACTGTCAAACCCGGTAAAGTTCATATTTATCATGCCATAGTAATATTTCTTAAAATCATATTTTTGCTGCATTGAATATTTCAATGGAGAAAGATATATACATTATTATAAACACAGAGGATTCTTTATTTGCTAGAATAAAGGAAAAAACTTATGTATTCGAAAAAACACCTTGAGGAGATGACATATGACTAAGAGCTTCCATTGTAATAAAAAGATATAATAGTAACAACTGGCAGCCAGCAGAAGCACAGCAAATACATGATTATCACTGACTACTCTAATACTGACAGCAAGATAGAAAATAACATGGAAGAAAAAATGTATTCTGTAAATCAATTAAAAAACCACACCAGTACCATATGCTTTGTACTGTAAAAAAGTAAAACCTACTCAAGTAGGTTCCACAAAACAAACAAACAAACAAAAAAACCTACTACAATGTCTGTAGAAATAATTTCAAGTGCGATCACAGGTCTGAAAACCTTTCAGAAAACACTTCAAGGTCAAGAATGAGATTTGCACTGCTACTGCCTTCTCCCTTCCTCTTACAGTCCCCCAGCCCACCCCTCAGAGTCCACTGCCAGTAAAGGGACACTAGGGGATTTTATGGAATATCCAACAGGTAGACCTATGTTTCTGTCTTAATCAAGTACAACACACCCCGCAAAAAACTGCAAGCAAAGATTAAGAACCATGTTTTCCTGTTCTAGTTGCTTACACTTGCCCAAATTTGCAAGAAGAAATATAACCTCTGAATGCCTTTGGCATTACTTCTGGCCAAAGGTCATGAAGCACAACTGGACTTAGGACTTCCAAGGACGCAGAGGAGAAACTACTCTTGGGTACCAATGATATGCTTATGATATGCTAACTAATGTTGGTTAACAGAGAGAAATGCTTCAGAGAACTTTCTAGCAACATTATTACCAAGAGGAAAAAAAGGGGGGGAAAAAAAAAAAAAAAAAAGTAAAATCATGGCTTGACTATTGCCAGAACAGCTCATACACATGTCACTACCCAGTCTTCAAAACCCCAGATATTCACCCTCGATTGCTCGCTACTAGAGAGAGCAACTACCTTTCAAAATACATTTGCCAGCAATACAGACATCAGACCATGGAGTTGTAGGTCTAAAGGACACCCTAAAGGACAACATGCAGAGAAGGATCATCCATAACAGTAGGCTAGGACCATCAGTCATAGGCAGATGGCACCTATTACAGTTGCACTATTGAAAACAATTGTAATTACAAAACTAGCCATGCTGCAATACCTACAGAATTCAGGGATTAATGTTCAATTTGTACGTCCAAAAAGGCTTACATTCTAGGGGAGGAATAAAGAATAGTTCATTCTATGAAAAAAAAAAAAAAAAAAAAAGAAAAAAGTGGTATATTCTGTTTTCATGATAGTTGGGTGAGAGGTGACAACAGTGTGAATTCTCTGCTCTGAAGTCTTAGCAGAGGATTTTCTCTATTTTTAGCAACAGTAACAATACAATAACAATCTGGACGTAACAATACAATAACAATCATAATCAATCATAATGTTATTGTATTTTGTTACAATCGTAACAAAATACAATAACAAAAATACAGTAACAATACAATAACAATCTGGACGTCAGGAGGGGGTTCTTCACAGAGAGGGTGGTTGCACACTGGAACAGGCTCCCCAGGGAAGTGGTCACTGCACCGAGCCTGTCTGAATTTAAGAAGAGATTGGACTGTGAACTTAGGCACATGGTCTGAACTTTTGGGTAGACCTGTGCGGTGTCGAGAGTTGGACTTGATGATCCTTAAGGGTCCCTTCCAACTCAGGATATTCTATGATTCTATGATTCTATGATTCTATAATAGCAGGTGGGTGAAGGATGTCTGCAGGTTTGCATTGCATTACATAACAAACCTCTCACACCATTCCATGAACTGCCTATTCTTCCTTTGGTCTGACCCTGCCTTTCCAAACAAATTAGCCCACTTGGATATATTAATCCAAGTCCTCCTTAATGTTTTGACTTTTAAATAAGAATATATTTATTTAAACACAAAAATATAGAGATAGGGGGAAGCATAATTTATCATATCAGAGTACCTAAGTAGGTGGTTGGGTTATAAATTTGTATATCTAGCTAAATTTGTCAATTTATTTTGACATATCCATTTCTCTATGACAAATAAAAGCAATAGTTCATACCTTACAGGGCTTATATTTCAATATTTAGACATCTCCAAGAATCACAGATACACATACAGAGAAGGACCAACTTAGAGAAAGTTGGCACAATTGGGAGAGGTACATACATCTGAAGGGCAGCAGATGTTGGAAAGAAAAAATCAGAAACAAATGAATCCCAAAGGTACTGTTAAATCTCACATCTAAAAAAAAAATAAAAATAAGAATTAAAATAAAATAAAAGGAAAAAAGAAAAACCTAAACTACTACACTACTACTCCATGTGTGAAGCTTGGAAATTAAATTCCAGAGCAGCAGATGAAAATTAAGGGGTGGCCAGATGAACCCTCCCAGACAAGAGCAACAATTACATCCCTTCTCTGGCCATCACAGCCTAAGCAAGTCACCCAGGGAACAAGGCAGAGTGCTGCACTTGGATCACAATGCCCCAAAATCTCTGCACAGCTTCTCCTCGCCTCCACACCATCATAGGACAGTTGCACGAAGGGGCTGGCAAGGAGCAGTGCTGCACTCTGCTTTTTGACTTGAAATAGAGTCGGGTTCCATTTCAGGGAATCAAGCTCTTCTAAACTGATGTATAAAGTCTGCTGCTAAGATAGGGGACTCTCTTGATAATCAAATTAGAAATGAAGGGGGGGAGGGACATTCCCTTCTGCTATACTCAGATTTGCCAAATTTAGGTATATTTGTGACATTTGAGACAGTTAGAGCCATCCATCAGCATCTCTGTCACTAGCTTTAGGTTTGCAAAAATGGAAACAAGATGTTTCCTTGGAATGCAGCTTTGTACAATTCTGCAGATTAAAAAAACATCTCTCCACAAATCCAAGATTCTGTAGGTAACTAGAAGCTACCACTGTAACATAATAAGCAAGATGGGTGCTACATTAAATGACCATTTGAATGGTCAGTTAATAAAATGCTAATATTAGGATACTGAACTTACTCAGATTAACTTTCCTATTATTTACACAGAACATCATTAGGCTATCAAAACATACCACACTGTAGCCCAGAAAAACAGGCAGTGTGGTGGGGGGGAAGGGAATCAGCATTCTGGTGTGGTAATAAAGGTTTCTTTCTCCAATGATAATCAACTCTGCATAATTAAAATAGCTCAGACTGCTGAACTAATTTTCAGACTAGAGGTTTCTTCCTGTAGCAACACTTACACACAAAGTTTCTACTGCAACTGAATTTAATCGTGAGTCTAATTACAATTTTAATGAATATCCTCAACACTGCATGTAAACTTGCACTTCACAGTCTTGCTATCAGAGTCTTTTAGAAGCTTTCTGCATTTAATATAAAGGATTGTTCTGAGAGATGCTCATGGTAAAGCAGTATTTTTTAAAAGAAAGATTAGACTGTGTTTGGTCAAATTGAAACATTGTTTAAAATTGGTTTAAAGTAACTCTAAGTTTTAATACACATATTTCAGAATATTTTTACCATATATTTAATTATGAATAAGCATTTGGCTATTTCTAATCAAGTTCTAAATTCAACGTGGACCAAAATTTTATCTATTGAGTTTCACTTCTTCCCTTCCTCTCCTTTTTGTCAATGCTTTGAGGTTTACTTGTAAATTTTCCCACTAAAGGACAAAACCAGTACAGGACTTTCTCTGTTTTTTCACTGGAGAAAATCCACATTTAACAACCAAGGCCTAAAACCTCTACCAATAAAACACCATTTCTATCTCAGTTGCCTGATATTTTATGGAATTCTAGTGCAGGAACTAAAAATTCTGTAGCAGCCTTACATAAATCTCAATCTTTTTAATTAAACATGAGAACCGACTGTTTACCATGGAGTTTCTTCTTCTATATACAGTATTGTTTATTTTACATTTCCCTCAGATATGCAATGGGCAGGACGGTGCCCCATTTGCCATGAGTCTACCATTATGGCAGCACAGGTTGCTGGTAAAAAGAAGGTGGCCAGGTAACCTGGTGGGCTGCAGATTACACTTCCAGTTCCCAGGCAGATGTGACAGATATAAGATGACAGCATATGAGTGCTCTGCAGCAGTTACTGATGTATCCAGCAGTACTGCAGAAAAAAAAGCATTTATTATGTTCTGGAATTAACCTTCTGTTAAGCCTCTGTTAAACCTATTCAGATGTACTGAAGGTTTCTGGGTTTGAATTCTTTTCATTCCCATTCCATCTGCATATTCCAATTGAGAAAAAAAAAAAAAAAAATATATATATATATATATATATATATATTTGCTTTAAAGTTTAAATCTGGTAATAAAATCTTCAATCACAGAGTCCTATCCCCTGCTACTAACTAATAACAGTATATAATCAATTTCATAAGTTTATAAAAGCTGATGCTGAAACCAGTTAGGTTTCTTGTCCCTCTAGTCCTGCTGGGAGGCTGTTCCAGAATCCCACTCATCTGGGATCAGTGAGAATCCCCTCTTGTTGTGCCCAGCCATAATGGCATTCACAGTTCGATACAGAAGCTTTTCTCTCCAGCTCCAGGACCCCCTACACCAGACTCTACCACTTAGACCTCCAACCAGCTGTGTCTCACATGTGGCCCTAGAAACAGGCAGTGACATTATGAAGCAGATGGGGTGCTGTGTTCAAAGGAGTCTCATGAGAAATGCTGCTTTCCCCAGCTGAAACAGCAACTGCACATCACAGCTCCTCCCATCAGGCACCGCGTATCAACTAATTTGGGAAAAGAACCCTGAAAGGGGTACATTTCATCGAAGATTTTAAAAATTAGTTTAGAAAAAAAAATCATTATTTGTTTTATTTTTCCCTGCCTCCATTCAAATATCTGCCTAAACACACCAGGTTAACTCTTGTTTTTAATATGACTTGCATTTCATTTAATGAAGAGAACAGTAAAAAGCTGGGGTTTAAAACTGGGAAGCATATTGAGAAGCAGTAGAATTCTTTAGCCTGTGCCTTATGTAGGTAAATTCAGCAATGTTTCAGTAGAAATTTAAGTGATGGAAAGAAAAGAGTTTGTTTGTTTGTTTGTTTGTTTGTTTGTTTTTGTTTTTGTTTTTGTTTTTAATTTGTTTTTCTTTATTGAAAAATAAATATCACTTCAGCATTGGATCATGTACATCTCCAGCTCTGCTATCAGAATCAGTGAAAAGAAAAAAAGAAAGATTTTGTTTTTCTAAGAGTCTCTTACTTTTAATTATGCCCTATCAAATAAGTTACTCCAACCTGTAATACATTCAAGTAATAGTGGTTTGCCCTACTATCCGTGTGGAGGTAATTTTTCTACTTTGTTATATAGCAGTACAAAAATATAGTCCAGAGTTTAAAAAAGGAAAGAAGAAAAAAGCTCAAAAGCAAGAAAAATAAAGCTTCTTAGGCATTTGCCAGTGTTAACCATACTTATGCTTGCAACAGTTCAGATTCACCTAACGAAGAGGTGATGTTGTGGTGGGAGGCACAGGCAAATAGCAGCCGGTGAGGAAATATTTTGTACCTTCCATCTCTAGCTGTGGAACACAGCAGCAGCTGTAACTAAGACACAGGGTGATGCAGGCCCATGGCTGTGATTTTAGTAGCAAGCTGGTGCAGAAAGGTGCACTTGCATCTCCCCCATTCCTCAACAGATGGACGTTCCCACATCTTCCTTCTGCCTGTTCAGTCAAATAGGCAATCTCACTCATCTAACAGGAAGATATTAACTTAGTTACAGGACCTTGTTTCAGGTCTGGGTGATTGCATACCTATGGTGGTGATACAGCAGGATGGTTGCAGGACTGCAGCATCAGGGACAAGCACAGGATCTCTCGGAAGGTGGTAGCTTGCAGCTACCTCTGCTTAAACTGCTGTAATGCCTTGCACCATGCCCAGAAACTTGATTCAGATTTCAGGATGCAGTAATGACATTTTTGGTTTTTGAACTACGCACAGGCTGGACAAATGAAGTTACTAAAAGCATGATGAGAGCTGGGAATATCCAAAAAAGGGAAAAAAATAAGGAAGTTCCCATGGTGCTTCATATGCACGTGCAAACAAGAGGTGCCAAAAAACAAGACACATGGAAGGTGGTCTGATTTTTCATGTAGCATTGGCTGATTCAGAGTACAAGTGTTTAATAGTTTTGAGATATCTTAGACACAGAAGTCCAACTATGAAACCGTAACAGAAACTCTAGGAGCACTGCATTCCTTGTAAAAATGAAACACATGAAGTATGTGCTTTTAATCATGGCACAGAAGAATGTGAAATTACAGAGGGGGTTGCGATCAATCTAAGCCAATTTTGCACATCTAACTAGGACCAGATATGAGATAAGATTCTAATTGAGATCTGGAAGAAAAAACAAGTGTTCACTGGAAAAGCCAGAATTAACCCTGAGCTATGCAATTAGAACTTACAACACAGCATAGTTGTCCAATATGTAACAAAGATTATGGGATTATGAAAGGTAAGTGATTCTTTGGCACTGAAGTAAGCATTAAGTATACACAACAGTAGAAAGGTACCATGGAAAGGTTTGGGGGTGTTCCAAAGTTAGCACTGGCTATGACAATGAACATAAGCTGAAACAATGGAAAGAATAAATGAAATGGATTTTATTCCTTTGTAATAGTTCCAGCAACATGGGCTGCTGACAAGAAAACAGCATCACCTCTGCCTGCTCACTGCTCTAATACAGATGAATAGTCTGTAACCTGATTTTAATCAAGCAGGACATTCCCTCCTCGTATGTCAACAGCCCATGCACCAATTAATAGTTAGGAGCAGGTAATACAATGAAAATGGGTAAAAAAATGCAACTTAAAGGAACGACTGTTAGTTCTGAGGATGGAACTAAGTACTAAGCACATGGGTGAGAAAAACTGCAGTAACACCAAGGAAAAAGATGCTAAAAACTCATCCTATATTCAATCACATCATGCAGGTAGGCCAAAAAGATTAGAGTCTGAATCAGTCTTCTGGGGACAAAATTCACTCCAGAAAAGAAAATATAGCTAATTCTATCACCTGGAGATATTTTGTTCTTTACTTGTGACAGAACCCAAAGGAGGAGCCCAAGAGGCATGCTCTTCTGGGCATAACAGGGAGATACAGGTAATAGTGAATACACACACAGATACTGCTTTAGAAATAAAAAGAATAAAAGAGATAGATATGATATTTTATGAATAGCTAAGTTACATAGCAAGGAGGAAGTATGTTAAAAGAGAGCAAATTTATTACCTGCCAAACAAGAAATACTGGTAGAAGGAAAGGAATACAACGTATTTCAAACATTTTTCATGTATGATATGAGAGGTTGTCCTCATAAAGTAATGTGTGAGAAATGAAGCTCGTATCCATATAAAATAAAAACAACAAAAACAAACCACAAAAATTTCAAATTTGTGAATTTCAGATATAACTGGGTATTGACTCTAAACAGAAATGTTTGAAAATACATAAATGGTACTTACGTTTAGTTAGATTATCTTTCAAATTGGTGAAAAATAATTTAAGTTTAGGACTGGAAACTCTGGGCAATCTAATAGAGCCATGACGAAGGCAAAGCGAAATGACAAAAAGATAAATCCCATATAACAAAAGTAACAAATAGGAAAGGCATTAACTTAGCAGAGCACATAAGCAAACTGAGGAATAGTGAATAATCCATAGGGAAAAGTGATTTACTTATCACTTTTAAATGTTTGAATAAAAATTCTGACACTTCTTTTTGTTTCTTTTGGGTGTTCTTAGTGGAGTTTGCTGGAAGGAATTGCAGAATATGGCTGATGCTGGCTCAGGTTTATGGGCTAGATCACTGTAGGCTCTAAATTGATCTGCAGTAGATTTTGCCAGCACTCATCTCAAACTTCCTTAGCTTTCTCCAGGGTGCAGAGTAAGATGGATCAGGTTTGTTTAAATTAATTCTGAAGTTCTTTTTCCAAGAGTGACTAGAGTTTGCAAGTTTTTCTGCTTTCCTTTGTTGGAGATGAAATATTACTTTGGGTCTATACTTTTTAGAGTCAGAAACTCCAGCATTTCAGGCTGCCTGCAGGACCGATCCTTCTTGCCTTCTAGCACAAATCATTTGTGTTCCGTTCTAAATTTTTCTTAACCAAGTACAGATCTATTCCTGTCGATTTATCCAGTTCTGAGATCCCATCTGCTTGGCTATATATTCTTTAACAAAGTCTGTTTGCTATATGCTGACCTAGTTCAAAGATACATTTGCTCATTGACTGCTCTGTATTCCACCTTCTCCCATGTTTATATTACCAGCAAATTGTATAAGTTTGCAGGTTTTTTTTTTTTTTTTTAACCTAAGGCATTTTTATAGATTAGAAACAGTACAAATTCAAGTATTGATCCCCAGGGACCCCATTTAATACTTTACCTAAATTGAAATAGCTCTTCTTACAATCACTTTTTATTCCATATGTGTAACCACTGAGCTTTTTATCCAATTTCATATTATAGCATCTCTTGAATCCTTGAAACTCTACTGTGGTCAGTCTTGTGACAATACTTGCTTCTTAAATGCACTCCATTATGCCCCTGCAGTGCATATCTGGAATAAACTAAATGGACAAATCTAACATGACACCTGGGCCACCTAATGATCTTTATTTTGCTTATCTCTTTTGTTTATCCAAAAAATGAAGTGATTCTGTTCTTAGAATGATAGCTGTACTTCCTCCAGAAAATAAAACAGTGATTAAAACTGTCTGCCATTTATCAGCTATTATCTCTAACATAGAGGTTTGGTTTCCCTAGTTAGTATGCACACAAATGTCATAATCACCAAAATGTTTCACAAACAGATCTTAAGCTTCCAAGCAGCATCTCTGTTTTGGCAGGTTTTCCATTCCCTATACAACAGAGAAGTGTTGGGGGACACTAATACAAAGCCCATGGGAAGCAAGCAGATCTTGTACTGTATAAAGTCTCCAAAATTCTACAACTTCACAAGAATTCCAGTGCATTTCAGGCAGGCTGAGACAAGCTAACTTAGCAATAAGTAGAAAAGTTCTGAACCTATCAAACAGAAGGAAATTTCTTTATGACAAGTCAAGCGAAGAGACAAGCCTGATGGACAAGGTTAATGTAGTTCTCCTCTCCCCACCAAACTCTCAGGGACCACAGAAAATGCCCAAGACAGCAGAAAGAGACACAGCACTTTCAGGTTCTCTTCCCTCCTTTATCCGGTTCTTATTGGGAAAAAAAAAAAAAAAAAAAAAAAAAGTCTTCTCTACTGCCCTCTCTAACATCAGGCACTACAGACAAGCTGGGGTTCCTAACCACTTCTTTAACACCCATCAAGAAACTGGAGATACCCAAGGCCTGAAAGAAAAACAATGATGAAACTAGAAGAGGCAATGCTGAGATAGATTAATAAAATTGGAGCGTAAGAACTTGTGGATCTAGAGATGGAATCGATGTGGGAACTACATAATTTGACTGTAATAAGAGAAGCTTTAGTCCTCTCTCAGAACAGGCATCAGGATTGAGGACAGGCAGATGTCAATTCTGTTGCAATGATCCTCAGGCACAGTGTTAATTATAATTTTGGAAGCCTCACAACATCAGGCAGCCCCACAAAAGCTGATAACCCTGTCACACCAATACAATAAAACTAGACAGAAAAGTTCAAAATCAAAAGGCCCACCAAAATAACCCAATACGACTAAATTTTTGAAGCACAAACACACAAGTTCATATTCTTATATATAAACGCACATATGAACAAACATGCACACTTAGTGCTCATATCACAGCTCTTTGGAGGTCTGCCTCAAGATTTTTAATGTTTGGATTTGGTTATCCTGGACTACTAATAGGATCATTCATTAAACAAATATGAAATTACTTATTACTCTGCTAAGGGACTGCCTATAGAGTTCAACGGAACTAGATAGGCCCTTTTCCTCCTCCTAAACACAACACAGTTAGAAGCCTGGTCATATTATTTTCAATGTGCTATTAGATTAGATCATTATGTAATCTTCGTACAGTCTTTGTCTGATACACCATCTGATGCATGCCACCCATCACCACTTCCAAATTCTTCTGTTCACAGCTAAGAGGGCAACTGGACTTGATCCATTAAATCAGCCTGCCCTGCCTATTTGATATATTTTAAAATAAATGCCTTTGCATTTTTTCCATGCTACTGCTCACACTTGGAGGAGTACCCTTAAGCATCTGCAAAATTGTCTCATTATCCTCCTTTGAACTTTCTTTGCAGCAAATCTTGTGCTAAGGTGGGGTGAGGAGGAGAAGACAAGAGGAGGCAAGAGCAGGTTCAGTGCACGTTACCTTCTGCAGAGCCTCAGCAGAGGCCTGAGGTTACAAGTAAAGAATAATTTTGCTGCTGTTCAGTAAGTTGAAAGATTCTTTTTCCCTGCATCCGTGAAATAATTCTACATTAAATTTAGCTATAAAAGCCGTGACCCTGGAGAAAGGACTTGGCTCTTAGCCAAATGTTTTTCATATTCAGTTTCACTTTCCTGGTATAAAATATTTAAGAAAACAAAATTCTGTTTAAAATAATTCCATAAAAAAGTCATCATGTTCTTGTCTTTTTTATATGTATCAGAATCAGACATTTCAAAATGATTTCATCCAGAACATGGCTTCAGCCTCCCTCACACTGTAAGTGATCAGTACTTGTGAAAGCCTACAGACTTTATACTGAAAGGCAAGCTAATAAAAAAAGAAGAAGAAAAACAAATTCTCTAATGCATTTAAAACCCTCCTCCTCTCATCTGAGTGTTTGTACTGTCACCAGCCATTGGAGAATGTGAATGTTTCTACATAAAACAGATTAGCGCTAATGAAGTCTCTGGTAAACCATGTGGAATTTCTGGCCCTTCTGTCTGTTGAGGCTGTGGAAAAGCTCTGTTCTGGTTGAGATTTTAGAAAATTATGATTATTTAAGAAGTGTGAGTTGTTGGTGTTGTGAGTGACATTCTAGTTTTGATAGAAAAAAGCTTTATCAGATGGAGAGGTTTTAAAGCCTTTCTTAAAGATAGTCAGAGTTTCAATTCACCTAATCTCCTCCAGAAGTTCATTCCACAGCCAAGACCTTTTGTCCCCAGCCTTTACATGGGCTTCTGCCCAGGCTTGTGCTGTATTAAAAACAAACCAAAGCAAACCAAAACAAAAACAACACAGGAAAAACAAAGCAAAACACAGTATAATTCTGAATCTCTATAAAGTAAAAAATTGTTTAGTTAAGATCAAAATATTGCAAGTTTTGTAGTTCAGGCAATTGTTTTTGTTAATCAGCATAATTTATTTCATTGATTGAACTATTTAATTTGACTTTTTAACTACTGTTTTTATATAATCTTCCTGCAGGCAAGTTTTATCCTAAATAGATTTCGTGATGAATGCACCCTGAATATTTAGTCACATTAGATCATTTTTTTCAATCTAGTATTTTTGAAATGTACAAGATATATATGGCAAGCAACCATACTGTGTTCATGTTTTAAAAGATCTTTAGTGCTGCTGGCCTGAATATGCAGCTGTGGAAGATGCCCCCAAAGAGGAAGTTTTTCCTTCAGTAGCAGCCACAATGCTTGGCCCTTTCCCAAACTTGGTGCTACAAATTCTACCATATGGCTGCCCAGCTGGGCAAAGTCTGTGAAACTCAAAGTAACTCACAGAGTGTTTTGGGGTTGTTTTTGTTTGTTTGTTTGTTTGTTTTTGTTTTTTTTTTTTGTTTGTTTTTTTTTTTTGCTGCATTGCCAAGGAGGCTCATTGATTTTCCACAGGCTGGCTGCAGCAGAGCCTGTTTTCTTCTGCTCAATCTATTTTCAGGAGGTCAGTAAAACCACCTGATGTCTGATTTAAACAGAGAACAACAAAGAAATTTAAAGAGTCTGCTAGGCCCAATCCTTCCTTCTCTAACAGTTTGCAGAGAAGCGAGAAGGATCCAATGATCACTCATCTGCTAGTATCACCAGCCATCACCAATGACTCCTTTTTATGAGAAAAATTAAGAAGCCAGTATATTTAGCAGCTGAACTTAATAGAAAATGAGTTTTATATTGGTTTCAATGAAGAAGATTCTTCAGGGCTAGAATGTTGCTTCCTTTCAGGTAGACTGCTCTCATTGCACTTTTCTTTACCAAACTTCTCATTTTTAAAAAAATGCTTAAAAACAAACAAAAAAAAGACCACCATCACCGTGTTCATTGAAAGTAATTAATCTTTCAGAGAAAAATCATGTTACATTTCAGAAGGACAGCAGTTGAAAGGTGAGTGCTTTGGCTTCAGTTCATCAAGCAACATGCGCTCCTTTTTACAGCCCAGTGCATTGAGTCAAGTCTTAGTCGGTTTTAATGGTTTTCAAATGCACTTTATTTTGCTGCAGCAAATTGTATCTTTTTATTTATTTATTTATTTTATTTCAATACTTTATGACCAGACAATATTGTAGGTGTCAAGCACATGCCAAGACATTTTGTAACATCTCCATTTGCTATGACCATCTATTACTATCTCTTGTTTGGTCTTCTAAGGCAAACTAGAAGGATATTATTTTCCCCATGAATGTATATGGATGTTTAAGCTATAGTTGGTAATGTATAGCTCATAACATCACATAGATAATGGTACCTCTGACTTTAAGGTAAAAACTAAAGGCATATCTCTGTATTTGAATTTCATAGAGAACTATTATTTATACATATTCTTCTCTTTTGGAGTTTTTATTTCCAGTTCCTACAGGAAAAAATACACCTATCATTAGTAAATACTGTAGATTTTCCAACTTTAACATTACTTTTTTTTGCCTTTTTTGTTTGTTTGTTTGTTTGTTTAGATAAATGTGAACTCTGACATCTCTTACTCTGGGCTTTTTACAGTGCCTTTCCTTATCCTATTTTAAACATACTGGCAATCACAACAACCTTTCCCTGAATCTGTTCCTCAGTTTTTATGGTCAACAGCTGATCTGTTGTTGTTGTTGAACTGATAAGTGCTGAGTTTTTATATTGCGGACACTGGGGCTTCCCTTAACAACTGAATCTTTACACCTCCAGATCAATTTGGAGGCTTTTTTTTCAACCTTGTTAAATGCTAGACCATCATTTCTCGACAGAGTCTACTTTACTTATTTCCCAAAAGAAGACAGTCCCTTTTCTGGTGTTAATTACCATAACATCAAGCCCTAAATTTATTCATCTGAATCTTGGTTAAACTGAGGTTTATCTCTTCTTGGTCTTGATTAGATGATTAACCCCCACCTCACCTTGACTGAATCCCATTTATTTCAATGGCATTATCTTTACAGAAAGGCACAACTTATGAAATACATAGGATCTGCAAGCTGGTGACTTAGCAGTAAGGTTATTAGCATACTTAGCATTGGCAGTTCTGCTTTGTGTATTATTTTGAATTTTCGTGATTTTCTTTCTTCCATTCCATTTTAGCCTTTTAATCAGTCTTCATCCATGGAACATTTTCTTCTTTTAAGATTTGCTCGATAGAGTAGCTTTGGAAGAAGAATTTTTATTAGCATTTCACAGCAATTTTGTTTTATCTTTAGTTTATGGTTCAGTATAAATTAATCCTTGGTTAAGGCACTGTGTGGCTCCACGGGGCATTTTGACATGCCTAACATATTAATAGCTAAAATTTACCAGCCAAGTTCCCTTCTCTCTACCTTGGTTTATCCCCTGTGTCCCATATTATGTAAAAAAGTCTCCTTCAGGACAAAATCCATGTCTGTTTTAGTATTTGGACCAAGAAGAGCTGGGTCCCAGGCATCAGAAGCATTTACAGGTGTTAGAATACATTCCAGGAAGCTTTGTGTAAACTGTTTGAAAATAACAGGTTACATTTTATTACTCTTTGATGGATATTCTTGTCTTTTTACAATAAATAAATAAATAAAAATTAACACCACTAATTTATATACAACATTTGTTATTCACCAGGACTTATCAGCAAAAGTATGGTTCATATCTTTTAGATTTCAAACTGCATAATAGGCATTCAAGATGAAAATTTTTCAGCAGTGACTACTTTCTGAATTACTTAACTATGTAAGTAACTATCTTTGCCTCCATAGTACCACATACAGACTTCTCTCCATGATGAAGATTACTTTAGTGGTGGAAAAAATAAATGTAAACTGAGATTCAGATTTTTGTGTTTCACAATTATTCTTTTAGTTTTAGAAGAAGAAGAAAAAAAGTTACATTTTGTCAGGTTTTCTTCCCTAGTCCAATATGTTACTTTCCTGCCTCTCCGTTTGTAACAAAACGTTCAATGAAACTATATTGGTTTTGACTTAATTTCTATCCACTAGGGGAAAGAGGTTATATTTGGACTTCTAGAATAATGGTCAACCTCTCTTACAGCAGAGGTTGATCTAGTCCTGACAGTATGCCTACTGGAGCCAATAGCATGAAAACATCTAGTGTTACTTTCTCAGGATACACTTTTGCCTCCACATATTTGCTATTTAGAGACAGGATTACCTGAATTGATGGTGGATTTGGGTGGGTACAAGCCAAATTGTAGGTCAGTATAGCCTGACTACTCAGTCATTATTTTGTAATAACTCTCTAAAATTTGTTTTAGTTAAAAGATGTTACCACATACTTAACTAATAACCACCTCAGCTCTACATAACATCATCCCAATTGGAGAGATCTTAACATCTGAAATGTTATGAACAATGTCTGTAGATATTTTAATGTCATATTGAAGATTTCTTCTTGTGAAAGTTCCAGTTATGAAAATGTAACAATAACATCGCAGTAAAACCTGATAAAGGAATGTATAGGGTGCTTCACTAATAAGTAGGTTTCATCCTGAGGTATGAAAGTGATGTCTGAGGACACCTTTACTATAAATGAGAGGGCAGGAGAAGGGAAAAGCATTGAAGCTGCTCTTGCCTTTGAGCTACACTGACCACTGGATCAATAGCTGTCATTAGCAGAGGTCCTTTAAAGGAAGCTAGCTGCACTGTGCTGACATATAACCTGTGTCAGGTGGCATCATGTGCACATGCAGAAAACTTCAAATTCACAATTGGAAAACACAGGAAAAGCAAAGAAGATTTCTAAGCTAAAAATCAACGCAACTGGAATTTTGTGTAGTTGTTGAGTTTCGGACAAAAGTAGTTTCGTATTGCAACAAAGTAAACTGAAGCTCATTTAAATATTAAATTTAAAAAAATTCAACTGATTATGTGTACTTGAGATCACTGGAACAAAGAAAACTTCTGCATAAACTTCATTATCAATAGTATATATTATTCATTTGATTCATCTTAAATTGCCACTGAATCTCAATTCATTCCAAATAGGTAGTCATTTCAGCTTGTTTAACTAAATTCTTCCTCTTCCCAGAACAATGAATCTACCAATCTTAGCAAATGCACTGCTTGTGTTGTTTGTATTGCCTGCCTCACTTGACAACCCTCTCTAAAACAGTCTGTATTTTTAGTTTTGTAGTGTGATCACAAAATGCTGAACATAGAGATAGCATATACATGTCCGTGGAATTAGTAATGAGAACCAAAATATATTTCAAGACTATTATCCGCATACAGATGCAAAATGTTTTTGTCTCTGAAGGCGTTGAAGAAGTAAAACCAGACTGTACCTGAATGCCAGATGACTTTACATATAACAGCACTGTCTAGAAAAGCCTCCAGAGAATTGGATTTCTGATAATTTCATCACTGTGCAACCATCATAATAAGAGATAATCCCCTTACTCCAAAAAAATTATAGTCTGAATAGACAAGACAAAAGGGGAAAAATAGAATGAATCACAAAAGAAAAGTAAAATGCTCAGAATTAGAATAGGATTTTAAAGACCTGCCCTATTCTAATAACACTGTCATCAATACTCAGATAACATTACACACATCAGTAATATGCTAACTCATATTGTTACTGATTCTTGTTAAAGGATCGTCTTTCCCCATTCAAGCAACAATGCTTAGAAATATCAGACTTAAAAGTCTACAAATACAGAAGACAATAATTTTCACTATAAATTCAGCGCTTTAGTTTTTTCAAAAAATTACACAAAAATAAAAATCTTGGCTTCCAAATTCTCTTTCAGAATCATACCCCTTGAAAGACAGTAGTTTTCTGCTTTATGAAGCATTGCAGAAGGTCTCTGTTGTGACCAAAATAATTTTAAAAAGCAAACTCACTGAAATCTATAGAGGAAACAGAAAACAGAATAATTTCAAGCAAATTACAGACCTGTGATATCTACCAATAGGAACGAGGGGAAAAAATCTTTATAAGTGTTTTGCAATTTATTTCTGATGAAAACTAGCCAAGATATCTTTGTCACAAGGTAATGGATATAGATTTCATCACATACCAGGAAAGTCCATAATCTTGTGAATTTATCTTCATTCCATGCTGTGGCTGATGGGCACAGGATAATGAAGAGCTCTTAATCTCTCATCAGAGAGATGGAAATCCTACAAAGTTTTTTCCCCAATCTCTGTTAAGCTCCACCCATGTTGGTGGCAACACTATATCACTTCTCACCTTCTCCTCTGCTTCCAATCTACATGTACACTTGCAGGAACCCAGCAATCACTGACAACCTTCTCTTCAGCCATCAACTCCTTTTGCCTTATTGCCTTACAGCCTCACAGAAAATAAGCCCAGAAACACCTTGTGATGCTGGTAAATACATTAACAAGCTTCAAACCCATTTTTTTGTTCCAATACATAGACGGGTTTGCTTTGATCTCTTCGGGGGCAATATTTTTCACCAAGATTTTTCTGAGAGCAACAGCTACAGACCTTACAGTAATGCCTTCTTGCTCACACAGATCCTGAAAAAGTCCTTTTTAGCAGTAAATTATAAATGAAACGGATGATTCATTATTTTTTGTTTGTTTGTTTTGTTTTGATTTGTTTGTTTGTTTGTTTA